>NC_056726.1:855278231-855538231 GCF_019279795.1 Protopterus annectens | reverse complement strand
GCTGGAGATGGTGCAGAATACAGCCTGGGATGCTATCAGGTCCCATGGAATCTGTGTTCTTTGCCTTGGATAGGGTGTTAACACTTGATCTATGGAGATGTGAGGTGCAGGACAAGTATTGGGGATGTTGAAAGGGGCTTTGAGGGGGGCAGGGAGGTGAAGTTTGCGCTGAACCTATCTGCTACCAGGTTGGCTAAGTCAACAAGATTAGTATAAGTGATGCTATTAAGTACTATTTAAGAACAGACCTGAACTTTGCCATTGAGGCTCCTGATGCAACTGAAGAAGACTTTGTGGTTTCCCTTTGTTTCAGAGACTAGTTTTAATTCATAATTGGCTTTTGGTTTTCACTAGTGATCTAATTTGCTTGTTGAGGCTAAGGAGGGAGTTTTTCCAATTTGGAATTTGTTCCTTTTTACCCTTGGACAACAGTTTCTTCCTTTTGTTGTAAAGCCTGTTGATACAGGATGTCCACAGACAGGTTTGTGTTTCCTTGAGGAGCATGTGTTAGCTCTGTGTGGTACGGCTGAGTCGATGCAGTTGTACAGGTGCTTGTATACTTCATTGGTGTACTGTTCAGCACAGATGTCTGCATCATCTGAGGGAGCAGTGGCTGATGTTACTGATACCTTCCCTTAGGAGATTGTAGTCAGCTTTTGAGAAGTTTTTTTAGCCTGCTTACAGCTCGAGGGGGGGGGGGGGGTTGGGTGGGATAGAAACATCAAATGAGACAGACCCATGATCTGATCTCATCAGGGGAGAACATACTATGGCAGTGGTGCAGCATTCATGCATGTTGGTGGGAACCAAGTCCAAAATGTTATCTCCCCTTGTGAAGGATGAGATGAGCTGGTCTAGTGTGTTAGAATTGATGAAGTCATGGAATCATTGGGTGAGTGCTTTAGTGCAGGAATAGTTCACCCAGTCTATCGTGGGGAAGTTGAAGTCACCAAGGATCAAGGTATAAGGGGGTCCCTTTACGGAGTCAAGTTGATAGGTAGGAGGAGTGGGTGTCCTGAGTCATAGAGGCGGGTCTATAGCTGGCTATAACTTAGATAGGTGTCTTGCCAACTATCAGTTGCACCTGGAGTAGTTCCAGTGCATCATGCTGGCAGACCCATCTGGAGGTGTACCTGTCCTTAATGAAGATAAAGACTCTATCACCCTTAGTCTTCCTGACCTCATTTTAGGGTTAGAATGTATGCAATGAGGTGCAGCCTGGTAAGGCAGCTGTGCTCTCTGCAGCCTTGAACCAAGTTTCCATGACCACACAGATGTCATCTTCCAGTGAGAGGAGTCCCTCCATGAGTCCATTTTCAGGTTAAGGCTCCTAGCATTAAGCAGCATGACCTTCAATTTGCTTTTTGATAGATCTTTTATGTTGGAAGATTTGTCTTTGGGACATTGCCTAAAAAAGGCACAGTGGGGGAGCTGAGAGCCTTGGGCAGGATCTTGAATCCCAGGGGTGACAGGTGGAAGCTATCTCTGGTAAAGCATCGAGGCCTGTCAACCATGTCATCCCAGGCAAACAGATACTTGGTCCCCTTGGAATGACACCAGAAACTAAGCCAGTTGTTGAAGTCAACTATTTCTTGTTGGTATTGTGGTATTGTTCTTGGTGAAGGTAGGTTGCTGCTTAGGGATAGGGTCATACCCGCCTGGGACACATACTGTAAGAGCTCAATCATGTCTCTCTTCATATAGTCCAAGGAGGTACCTCTCAAGTCATTCACAACAACAAGGACAATGACAGAGTCATACTTGTACTTGTTGTGGAGATACTTAAGTGTGTGTGTGTGTGTGTGTGTGTGTGTGTGTGTGTGTGTGTGTGTGTGTGTGTGTGTGTGTGTGTGTGTGATGTGGCAAATTCTGGCACCAGGCAACTGACTGTGTCTTTCTCCTTGTCAAGCCTGGTGAGGGGGACATTAGTGTGTCTCACAACTGAGTTGCCAATGACTAATATGTTTGATTTATTGTTATGTCTTGTAGACTGTGTTGGTTTATTGTTTTGCCTTATGGGCTGTGTTTGTGAGACACTGGTGTGTTGTCTGCTATATGTGATGTATTTGGTGCTGTGTGTGGAATGTTTGTGAGTGTGCTTTGGAGGACTCCGCTGTTTAGGTAAGCTTTTATCGAGGATCTCTGCAGAGGTGGGTGTGTGTTGTGCTTGACTATGTGATGTAAGTTGTGTGGTGTTTGTGCTGACAATCTCCTCTTTATCAGGAGTGCTGACTGTGGCATGAGAGAGCATGGATTCCAGGTTACCGATGTAGATGCATTTCTCGCAAGTAGAAGAATTATGTGCTAGTAGAAGAGGGCTGCCAGTAAACATGAGGCATTTGCTACACTGTCCCAGTATGCCCAAGTTGACCAGGCTGGCAGGAGAAAGTGATGGCAATTGTCCAGACATAGTGTTCTGAATACTTGGCAGACTTATGGACAGAGGGTTTTGATAAGGGTTTGTACACAAGAGTGTAGACCACAAAAACCTTCTTAAATGTAAAGTAATTGGCCTGAAGCCCAAGTTCTAAAACGAAAACTAAGATGCTTAGAATAACAGATAAATTTAACAAGGCTACTAACAAGCATTAATAAATGCTGTAGAATAAAATCATTTAAACACTTAAGAGTATGTAGCAAAGCAAAATTAAGGTAATAAAGTAGGAATAACATAATTATAGCAGAAGCAGCTAACAAGCATTAATAAATGCTGTAGAATAAAATCATTTAAACACTTAAGAGTATGTAGCAAAGCAAAATTAAGGTAATAAAGTAGGAATAACACAATTATAGTAGAAGCAGCTCAATAAAGTGCATTTTTTTGTAGGTGGAGAGGGAGGAAACAGAAGACAGTTGAAGATTAAGAAACTAAGGGGGTTGGCCATACCAAATATTCTCACTGTACTCAGTTGAGTTAGCAAATGAGATGGGAATGGGAGCAAATTTACAGCAAGGGCAGGCGATTCCAAAGCCACCAAGTTTAAGAAGTAAATCAATAAATGCAGTACAGTTTTGTTAATCATCACTGAAACAGAATAAGTACAAAAAAGTATACTTATATCAGCTTGGTATATCCAGATGGTTATAGAATCAAATATAGCCAGGAACTTAGCTCTGCTTTATCAGCTCTGCTACTGATCACAACTTTACAGAAATGTAAGCCTTTGTACCAGAAATACAACAGAGAAAATAAAGCCTCAGGCAATCAGATAAATGCAGAGGTGTTGGCCAGTAGCTAACACCTTAGTTGGGCTGACTCCACGGAAAGCAAAGCAACCCACACCTTGAAACTAGCCACTGAACAACCCTGAGAAACCAAATGCAGACAGACAGAGCCCAGCAATAAACAATGAAGCAAATCAATTAATGCAGTGCAGTTTTGTTAACTATCACTGAAGTAGAACAAGTGCAAAAAGTTACACTTATATCACCTTAGTATATCCAGATGGTTGTAGGATCAAATACAGCCAGATATTTAGCTCTGCTATATCAGCTCTACTACTGAGTTGCATTACAAACCTCTCCCCCTCATGTCAGAACACACCAGGGTTTTCCAGGAATGCATCCATCACTGCTCACACCTATATACATCCTTATAGCTACCTTAGGAAAAGGGTAACCACATATGACCACAATTTTCCACCAGGCTACCTACTGGCAGTCAGTTACCCATTTTCCACCTCCCTAAACTACCCTAAAATTTTCCACTTCTATCAACACAGGTCACTTCCTTTAAAGGAGGGGCAAACATACATTAAAAAGATCCAGTTCTAAATCACTAAGATGGATACTGCCTTACTAAACCAAAAGCAGTCTTTAGTCAGCAGAATCCCAATGCTTTACTGTTAACAGCCAAAGAGAGGATATATATAGCCCTTGCCGTCCTATGATTGATAATGTGTCTTGCTAACACCACAACTAACTTACTAACCAACCACTCCAAAAAATACCTCAGAACAATTGCCAATCATGCCACAGTATTCCTGTAAATCTTTGCTGCACAATGAAAAGATCAATAGATATGTAATGATCGAGGACAGCACATTGCTTTTTAGTACTGACATGATGCCATTACTGCCCAGATAAATTAAAATAATCAAACAATGGAAGCTACAGCTACAAAACCATCCAAACACAGCAATAACTGCCTCTGTAACATGCTTTGATTACCTTTCCAAACCACGTCCCATGTGACTGTATCAGAACCTAAAATAATTCCACCAGCTCTGACTTAAGTTCTCTTGGTCAGCCAGAAGAAAAAAAGAGTGAAGAATAATCACCATTTTCCCTGGCTCTACAAAACAAGACAAAAACACAATCAACACAAAATTATTATTATGGGTTGGGAGGGTGGCCTAATGGTTAAGGTGTTTGCCTTACAAACACAAGGTACATGGTTTGAGTCTTACAAGGGATAATTGGCTAGGCTTAAAATGGTTTGCAAGGGCAGTTAGCCTAGTACTAACCTATGAACTAACCTATGAACAAGAGTTTGCCTCCTCACCTTAAATAAAACGTATATGCCTCTGAAGCACATCTACCTTTTCTCTTAATAAACTCAATAGACATACCTTCATTTGCCAAGTTGGAAGCTCTCCCTGTCTAAAAAGAATGTGAAGAATAAACCTATCTGAAGAAAAGCTTTTTTAATAAAAAGATAAAACATAAAAATAGTATCCAGAAGAAAAATAATGAAACATTAAAACCAATGTCATTGCATAATTGAGTTTAATAAGAATTACAGCTGCAATTCTTTGCCCACATTTTTGGGTTGATAATAACAAATTAAAACCAGTCTTGTTGCAGCCGAGATACTCCCTAAAAATAAGCATTGTTTCTGTTTTTTTTATAATTCAGTTTTGCATTTTGTCTGCCATTCTGCTATTAATTCTTCTCATTATTGGTTGTTGTTACTTTAGACGATAAGCATTTTTATTGACTGGGAAGCAATCTGGAGCAATGTTTATAAGAATTTACCTTTCAATAAATGTATTTGTCAGAAGTTCACATTTCTTTTCAATGTCTATCTGCCTTCCCATAAACTAGCAGTAATGGGCAATCCTGACTCCTCAGATTGTGAGATATTGAGAAACTCCCATTATAAATGTTTTTCATGCTTTTTGTTTATGTAAATCCATTCAACACATTTGGCTGTCTTTGTTGAGCAATCTAAAAATATCAGTTATATGAAGTAAATCTGGTTTGTGAACAGTATACTTCTTGCTTGGGGTACCTAATTTATATAACTGGATAGGAAGTACTTATTAAGCTTGTATAATATCAGCCTGGGTTAAATGTCATGTGGTCAAACATCGGACTAAACACAGAGGAGATTGTATTTGAAATTGAGGTTACCATTATTAAGTAAGCACTCCATTCATGGAACTAGTCAGAGACATTTCTTCAGGCCATTATCAAACTCCTATATTTATATGGGAGATTAACCAGAGTCTGTTGCTCTGAAGATTAAATCCTCTTCAAGTCATTTGCTTATTAGTTTGCATTTCACAACCTGACACAGAATCCTTTATTATCTCCAGCTGGTGAATCCATGAGTTCCTGTACATCTAGTACAGTAGTGATGTAACATTGTTCTGTTAATTGTGGTATGTGTATTCTTCAGGGTCACTTGCAATTTTATTTTTATACTCTGTATTACTGTATAAGGCTACCAGTATTTGACTTTACTTCTATTAACTTGAATGTAGTGCTCTTTGTCTACCTCACGTATTATACATTTTGTTTTCATCTTCAATTTTCATTTTCAATTTTAAATACAATCTCCTCTGTGTTTAGTCTGATGTTTGGTTACAAAGACATGCATCTGGAGTGTTTCTCCTCGGCCTCAGCTGAAAATTGGCTTCATTCCAAGTCGGACTTTCCCGGTTAACAAATGTTAAATAAATAAATAAATCTTTGTTTCATGTGTTACTGTTCTGTTTAATTACTCTGTAAATAAGATGTATGAATATTAAAGTAAGACTGATTCATCAAATTGTTTGAAAATCTTCTTCCCACTGGTATGGTTTCTATGTCTTTGTATTCAACCAGCTACAAAATACTGGTCACATTCAAACCATGCAATCCTTGTCTTGTCCTAGATAAAATAATGATGTTTGTGCAGTTATAAGCTTGACCTTGCTGCATCACCTGACGTCCATTCCCTAGTGTTTGGTCTGCTGCTCTGTATTGCTGATAGCCTTGCTGCATCACCTGACGTCCATTCCCTAGTGTTTGGTCTGCTGCTCTGTATTGCTGATAGCCTTGCTGCATCACCTGACTTCCGTTCCCTAGTGTTTGGTCTGCTGCTCTGTATTGCTGATAGCCTTGCTGCATCACCTGACTTCCGTTCCCTAGTGTTTGGTCTGCTGCTCTGTATTGCTGATAGCCTTGCTGCATCACCTGACTTCCGTTCCCTAGTGTTTGGTCTGCTCTCTGTATTGCTGATAGCCTTGCTGCATCACCTGACTTCCGTTCCCTAGTGTTTGGTCTCCTCTCTGTATTGCTGATATTCCCCATTGGTTTTATGGGTTTTGATATTGGCTGAGTGTTCTCTCTCAATCTGCTTTAGTACATCAGTTGTACAATCTTTTTCCTCCATCTCCTCAAGGTGACCTATAATCAATGGAAAGCAGTATGGCATCATCCACCACAGTTTCCCTTAGCAAACGAGAAGGACATTTTTCAGCTCACCATTTATCACAAATTACATGGCAAAAATAGTGAGCTGGAAAACCGTACAAAACACAGAAAAGCTGTTCTGCAGGAAGCAATCCCCCTTGCACCTCTCCCATGAAATTATATATACCAACTCCACAGTCACACCACAGCAAAGGGAAGTGGGGGAACAAAAAGTGTATTGCCAGCCTGCACAATCCAGTACATTATGATAAAACTCACCATGACATTAATTTCTTTACCATAAGCTGCTCAGTGAATGGAGCAGCCCAAATGCTTAGGTAAGCCCAGTGATAACAGATCTGAAATAAAGAATGATTCATGCAAGTGAAAGAATGCAAAGGCCAATGTCTGGAGGCATTTAAACTATTATCTGCTGCCATGCTGAGAATAAGGATCCCATTTTTGGAAAATGTTTTGATTTGTGAAATAGTTTGACTTGCTCTGACATATACCATTAACAGATGTGATCAAGACCATTTATGCATTTACTGCTTAAAAAGTTAGAAGAAACAGTCAGTATTTAATTATTTGTTTCTCATACGTTTAATCTGCAGTGCTGGAAATAATCTTTCAGTAAATGCAATTTATTAATATATTATGATGATATTGTACAATGTTTAAAAAAATGTCTCAGCTGCATTGTAATAGCTCTCAGAGCTGAATCAGCATTGCAATTACCAACAAAAAAACTTCTGCATTAAAATGTTTTCACAGCACTCTGCAGTAGTTTAATGAGGTTTTGCAATAATGTAACATATCAGTACGACATTGTGAAGTATGCTGATTAATCAAGGGCTGGTGTATTCATACTTTATGCTAAACTGTCATCCAATTAATTAAAAAAAAAGAGAGAGAGCATGAAGTTTTTCATCATTAGCTGACAAATTAAAACTGTTGCAAGGCATTGGCAAGAGAACATTTAACCACTACTACTATGGTCATGTACTCAGGAAAGTGTCTATACTATTTGGAACTAAAACAGGAACATTTTAATGCAGGAGATGCACAGTTCAGGCCTGCACAATGGTATCAATAAACAATGTACAGAACAGAGAGGTTGCATATCCTACTGCATCTTAGGTATGGTACTTCTGAAAACAAATAAAATGATTCTGTATAGCTTTATGAAAATAATGGGCATTTGCTTTTTAAAACAAAATGTTGGAATGGAGTGGCATATGGCATATGAATATCCATGGCATGTGTTCTTGCAACCGTCAGACCCGCACTGTACTGTACTGACAACAATAGTGTGGGATACATTATTTACTGAAGCTTGGAAATCTGATATGTAATTTAATGGAAGAAAGTCTAAATTTACTGAGATTTGGTGGAACCTAGGGATTATTCATCCTAGGTATAGATTTAGGATTTTCCAATCAGAACAGTAGCTTTGCTGTATCAAGTGATGTGGTTTCATTGAGAAGAAATTCGGTGCATTTTACTTTGATGACTTATACCAGTTAAAATGCTATTTTTGCCTCTTTTCTGCATCTGCATTCCCCTTCCTACATGATGGCTGCTATGCAGATTTAGACGATAAGGAACCAGCAGAGTTAATCTTAACACACTACAGTTCCTAACAGCAATATTTATTGATGTGGTTCCCTGATATATAAAATCTTTGTGAACTTTCAAGTACTTTTATTCTACAGTCAGCTTGATGTACTGGCATGTCACAGTTAACTGTCAAGGACATTCTCCTAAGGGAATTTGTGTAGTTTTACTATGGTCTGTAACTTTTATATAGTGCATTTCCTAATTTCCTATAAACAGTAGTGTCAGTTGAACTCAGTCTTCCAATTTCATGTTGTTTTTAACATTGCCTTCTTAAATAATGGCGGCTCCCTTTTGATATACTAGATCCTTCCATTCCCGCACCTTTGTACAATACTTATACACTGAAGCCGTTATCTTCTTTTTATATCCTCTCCATCAGCTGTAACTGTGACAACACATAATGTATTCTAAATAACTGTAAGCAAGTCCCCATCTCACCCCTTTAAATACCTTCAACAGATTCAATAAAGCAAAGAATACTGAGGACGAAACTGTTTTCAGGGTACCCTTCGTTCTCCTCATATATATATTAACCTGAATCAGTCTCAACCCCAAAATAACAGATCATGGGCCCATCTCCTTCACTTCTAACTCTTCTGTTAAAAGTACATGTCATATACCCCAATGTCCCAGCTTTAATTCATAAGTTTGTTGAGTATGTAGCAGTTTGCTTGTTATGTTTTTGTTTACTGCATATGCCTAGAAGGTCCCAGGAGTTTATTTTCAGATGCTGCTTTACACTCTACATGCTTTATATGTTGTAGCTATGTTACGGCATTAGTGCAGTATTTGTAGACAGAATTAATGTAATGCAGATAGTTTGCAACAGTGATGTAACCTGAGCCTGTAGCTGACTGCACATTTATTATTTTACAGTTATGTGATATAATGGGTAGAATGAGAGCTACAATGAAAAGAGGACATTTTGAAAAAGTAAATGCTTAATACCCAAGACTTTACCTGGTGTGCATTGACATGCATTGTGGGAGCCGCCAACAATGCTCCATTTCTCTAAAGGACATTCCATACCTTTACCATAAACTAACAATCATCTTTAATTATTTTAACAACATTTTCTACATCTCCTTTATAATTTTCCACCCTCTGCCCTTAATTCCTAATTCTTCCATTCCTTCTGGATTAAACCGCAGCCCCCCCATTATTTCCTGTTTCCAAATACTTTATGCTCACTCCCATAATCTCTAGCTCTAATAAGTATTTGCATAATTACATAGCAGTGTAATCACTTACCCGCTGTTACTCTTCGCTGTGCACCCTTGATTCTCTTTCCCACCTAACACGCCGTTACTTTCATCGACAAACTTAGTTCATCTTGTTTTAAGAATATGTTTCTGAGATTGAGAGGCTAGACTTGTCTTAATCCATTTAATTTGTTTTCCTAATAAATGTTATGCCGCAAAGTTAATGTACTTGATACAAATGACAGCGCTTAAAAAATACACAAACTTCAGGGAAGCGTAGTTTCCACACCCGATACATGAGGGATCACAGCTGATGGTAAGTTGCTTTGCTTTGTTTCATTTATCTACATTTCCTTGAACTTCATAGCTTATTTAATATACTAGGTAGGTTTTGTTGTCATTTGTGAGCAGTTCCTGTAAATGAATTTCATCATCAAGAGAAAGGTTATATTCATGTAATGGGTAGTTGTTTTTTTTTTTGTTTTTTTCTGTAGAATAAAATTGAAGTCTTACACTTGATGTAGATTGCACCATAGCATGCAGTGAAGATGAGAGTTGTTGTTGTCCTAAAAATATTGTGTCTTGGGCACTTTCCCAAAGATAAAGTAACCAAGCAGTAATAACTGCTTCAGGTGCTTTATCCTTATACCTTTCAGCCTTGAAACTGTTTAATTACCTGTTTTCCTATTAATCCATGTTTCTAGTTTTTATATAAAACTGTAAAATGCTAAAATGGAATTTGCATATCAAAACATATTTTGAAATGATAAAGCAACCTCTGCTTCCACTGTGGAATTGCCAGACCCCCTATACTAAATATTTAATTCAGTCCATACATTTGTGGACTATGTAGCTGTTTGCTTGTGTTACGTTCTTGCTTACTACATATTCCCAGAAGGTACCAGGAGTTTATTTTCAGATGCTGCTTTGCACTCTACATGCTTCATATGTTGTAGCTATGTTACAGCATTAGTGCAGTATTTGTAGACAGAATGAATGTAATGCAGAGAGTTTGCAACAGTGATGTAACTTGAGCATGTACAGTAGCTGAATGCACTTTTACTATTTTATAGTTAGCTGGTATAATGGGTAGAATGAGAGCTACAATGAAAAGAGGACATTTTCAAAAAGTAAATTCTTAGTACCCAAGACTTTACCTTCACCTGGTGTGCACTAACTTGCATTGTAGGAGTTGCCAACCCTGTAACCATTTAAAGGCACTAATAAACACACTGCTGCACTGTTGCAGAGCTATTAAAGGTCTCTGTCTCATGCTGCAGGATGCATGGAAGTGACAATGTGCAACAATAGTTCATATCCATTATCCATGAGCAATAATGTCATAAAATTTTATAAATGACACCTCTGCTCTCATTTTCTGCACAAGCTTTAAATAGCAGTTTATAAACAGGTTGCTACTGGTGACTCAGATAGTATTAGCCAGTTAAGAAGCACACATAAAAGCATGTCTACATGAGTGGTGAAAGAATAACTTAGGATTAAGTTTATGTTGCAGCACGATTGTACATAAGAGGCAGCCTTTCTTATGGTATTGAAGAATACTTAGGCGAATAAGAATAACTTAGGATTACGTTTATGTTACAGCACAATTGCACATAAGAGGCAGCCTTTCTTATGGTACTGAAGAATACTTAGGCTAATAAGAATAACGTAGGATTAAGTTTATGTTGCAGCATGATTGCACATAAGATGCAGCTTTTCTTATGATATTGAAGAATACTTAGGCTAATCAGAATAACTTAGGATTAAGTTTATGTTGCAGCACGATTGCACATAAGAGGCAGCATTTCTTATGGTATTGAAGAATACTTAGGCTAATATAACTTAGGATTAAATTTGTGTTGCAGCACAATTGCACATAAGAGGCAGCCTTTCTTATGGTACTGAAGAATACTTAGGCTAATAAGAATAATTTAGGATTAAGTTTATGTTGCAGCATGATTGCACATAAGAGGCAGCCTTTCTTACGGTATTGAAGAATACCTAGGCTAATAAGAATAACTTAGGATTAAGTTTATGTTGCAGCATGAATGCACATAAGAGGCAGCCTTTCTTACGGTATTGAAGAATACTTAGGCTAATTTCATTTACTTGCTTCTCATATTGCAAAATTAGACTTCTGCTTAGTGCATTTTATTTACACATTTGCTGATAAATGCTATACAGCAAAGTTAATATATCTGATATGATTCACAGTGTTTTTAAAAGAATAAACAGTTAAGGAAAAAAAACAGTATTTGTTCTATAAAAAGCTATTTTAGTCAAACAGACTATTGCACTCAGGGTATTTTAAAACTGTGTTAATAAACATTTTTGTTAGTGTATTCTGTGTTTTTAAAGTGTAGTACTTCTTCAAAATAAATATAAGATGGCAGGTTTTCCATTTCTGAAAAAATAATATACCTATTATTTATGTTCTCTCACATTTTACTGTCTGTGAAAGCTGAAAGGTAATCTATGTTTCAGAAAAAAAAACACTTGCAAGCATACAGTATAATAAAGAAAATACTGCACTAGTCTTTTGACTTTTGGTGAAAAGTACTGTTGTCACCACAAGTTTGCGACTTTTACTGAAATAGTCTTATATGTAGTTTAATTGTGTCAGATGCTGAAAGGCACAGTGGATTACTGAACACTAGATGTGGGACCTTATTTAGAGAATGGGTGACCTGTAGATCGGCACTCTGACTTGACAACGAACATTTGTCAACAGGATGTTAATGTACAGGTAATGCCACTGGAAAACAAGTCTGGCACTTCATGGCAGCATATTAAGCTGCAGTGGAGCTCAGACTGACAGAAAGCTAATGGATGCCATAATTTTATGCTCACTAAGCAGTGCTTTTGCTTTTTAATGAGTGTAAAATAAAAATAAAAAATAAAAAAACATAGAAAAGTGTGCATGTGTGTGTGTGTGTGTGTGTGTGTGTGTGTGTGTGTGTGAGTGAGAGATCAAGCAGTGGCAGCAGCATTTAAGAGGTCTGCATCCCTTTAGACTTTTTAGCTCAGGAAATCTGGATAAAGCCTAAAGGGGAACAAAGGCTCAAAAATAGGAAGAGATTTTAAATATTGCTTTTATAATATTACAGAGTTGCTTGAATAACAGAATTTGTGTCAGCGTGTATTTTCTGAATCGCAAGTGCATTTCTGTGTGTGTGTGTGTGTGTGTGTGTGTGTGTGTGTGTGTGTGTGTGTGTGTGTGTGTCTGTGTGTGTATATCAACTGACAGTGGCGGCAGCAGTTAAGAGGTTTGCATACCTCTGGACATCTTGGTTCAAGAAATCTGGATAAAGCCTAAAATAAAGTGGGAAAAGAGGGTTTAAAATAGCAAAGTATTTTAAATATTGCTCATACAATTACAAAGTTGCGTGAATAACAGGATTTGTATTAGCCTGCATTTTCTGAAGGAAATAAAGTTTGAAACTCAAATGTATGTCATTATTTAGTGACTTCAATCCCTAGTAATTGGCAACAAACCAAGCATTTTAAGAGTAAAGGATCAAAAAATAAATTAAATATCTGGATATTTTTTTGAAAATGTTATATTTTGGAGGCAAAATACTTCCTCCAGTACCATTGACATATATTACAGCAAGTTTGAAACATTAAGCAGAGGATATAAGTTATATCAATATATATATATATATATATATATATATATATATATATATATATATATGAATAATATACTAATAAAAATAAATAAGTAAAACATAACAATTTTACAGACAGCCAATTCTCTAATTGCAATAATGCCTTCCAGGGTATGTGTTACTATGTAAATAATGCCCTTCCACAGGTGTAAAATCCCTCTGCTTATGGTGTCAGGCCTCATAACACCCCTGAGCCTGCATTATTTACAAAGTAACACACACCCTGTTGTGCATTACTGCTCACATGTCAACTATTGTGTCTACTGAGGAACAGGGACAATGGTAAAGATCACACCAGGTAATGATTGTTTATTTCTGAATTATTCAGCAGTTATTGAGATTGTAAGACTAGCAGTTTAGAAGTCTACTAGGGAAGTACATTTTATAAATTCTGGTAACAGTTTTAGCTACAACAAATAACATTTTAAAAGTAAAGACATTTTCTTGCTGTTTAGAGTGATGAATTTTAATGCATATGCAAGGCTTTTTTTTTTCTGCAGTGACGTGATCTGGCATAAAACATATGTTTACATTTTGCATAATTTTGTCATATCCAATTTTTAAACTTGCGTTTCTGTGTGGTAAGTTATGCTTCTATCCTCATTAAAGTAGGAGGGGATTGTGCTGTTTGATATGCACATTTAATACTAATTATGTATCAAGATTTTTGTCCAGATGTGTCTACATTTCAAGATCCTTTCTCCAGATGTTCATTGTCAGCAGGCTGAGAGGTACCTTGGAGACTGACATGTTATAAACCTTAGCAGATGTACCGGACTTTCAAGCTATGATTTCTGATTAATATGTGCTGAAATTTTGAATAGACTAGAGCATGAGAATAATTTGGAGGTAAAAGAACCTGAGGACAGGGAATATGCTACTGCTGTATCATCACATGAGGGAACTGCATGTGTTCTTACTCCTTGTGTTAAGAGTTCTTCAGGAAAAACAGCAACTGCAGAGACACATTTCACCTTGCATCATTTTTTGCCATGGCTATAGCAGACAAAGAGACTTTTCTTCCAGGTTGTCAAGAGGGCATTTTCATTTTCTTAGCAATATTTTACCACCTGGTATTTTTTTTTTTGTATTTATTTATTTATTGTATTTTACTTTATGTTTTTCTTGTTTGGGGTGCGGCTTACTTTCCTGATCATTTTCATGCAGTGCAGATTAGACCAATAATTCTTATTCCTATGGAGCTCTTATATTATTGTTACTTTGAAAGAGCTCTGGAATACATATTTTTTCTGAATAAGCTAGATTCTTTTCTTACTGCTAGAACTTAGAATGACTTCTGTTTTCAAGCATTGACTGCAAATAATAGAAAGTTGGTACAGTTTTCTTTTTCAGGACTAAAATTTTAACAGACCTTGGTATTCAAATCTCTTTACAAATTATAGGTGATAATATTCATTATATTTAAAACATGTTTTATTATATGCATTTGTGGACTAGGTTTGGGAACTATCTATTGTTACAAGTGAAGCTTATGCCATTTAGATATTTTGCTAAGTGTTGAAGATTGGTGGGTGTGCTGTGTTGCAGGGATCAGCTTTCTAAATGTTATACTTACTATGCTTAACAGCATTTTTCTAGTGACACTGCAATAGATTTTGTGTTTGCTGCACAAGGAACGGTCATTTCTTTCGGAAACGTTTACCATCTTGTTCCAAGTGTGAGGATGTGGGGCATTTCTGTCCTTTCTGTCCACTTAGACATATGAAAAAGAGTTGTCCACTAAGCGGGATCATGTCATGCAGGCTGTTGCTGTATATATGGCTGCAGGCCCTTGTGCCATAATTCATGAAGATGTCTGGGAGCCTGTTTACAGTGATATACAGCAAGCTAAGGATTTTGCAGGTTTGCAATCTCCAAAGAACAACAGTTCTGGAATAGATTAAGATGATAGGGAAATATCTGTGGAAGAGAATGGGTGTGAGTTTCCTATAGATAGGTTTGGTGAGGGACATTTGTAGTCAGGTGAGGATATGAAGAAAATAAAACACAAATGTATATCATAAATGTCATAAATAACTATGCTAAATGTTTACCTGTGAATGTTAAGAGTCTGAAGGCAAAACAGATGAGGCTGTTGGTTGTTAAATTCTTAAAGAATAAGAGCTGAGTTATGGTTTGTTTATTTCCTTGTTTGCAAGGTTTATCTTTTTCCTTTTTTTTGCATCAGGAGCAAGACCGACTGTGAGATTGATTATCAGGGCTATTCTGTAGTTCTAATTTTGTTAAGAAATTCTCTGAAATCCTCACATTGATTATTAGTACTGCTATTGAGGTTGTGAAGTGGCATGTGGGTATTGATAGTTCCTTGATTTTAGACTGGGGTTCTCTTTTTAGGGTGTTGAATTTTGACAAGAGGTCTCTGAGATATTATATAATACTTTCAAAAAGGATTATGCTATTGGCATCGGAGACTATACTTCTCCTTTTTATAATCCTCTGGAAAAGAAGAGGAAAAATATGTAGTTTGTTTTGGAGTTATTGGCCTGCAGAGATTTGCATTTGTTTGTTGATGGGTATTACATATTTTTATGGGGTTTTATAAGGAATATAATTTGCAGCAGCTCCTGTATTAGCAGGAAGGAAAATATCTGTCCATTGGTATGTGAGAAGAAAACATGGAATTAAAAAACAAATAAAACAATTGTCTGGGGCCCTGGGGAGTTACTGATAATATTTTTTTTTTTTTTTTTGTTTGCTTTTTGTTATGTTTCTAGAGTTGCAGGATGTGGTATTTACCTGTAGGTGGTGCTTTTGGGGGCTTGCATTCCTCTTGTTTTGTACTATATAGAATAGATGGTATGCTTTTGAATGCAAGGAATGTGCCTGATTTGCAAGATTTGATACACAGTGCAAGGGAGGCTGGTGCAGAAGGTGCCTTTCATCAAAACATATTTCTTGAGTTAAACATGTATGTTTAAAAATATCCCATCCTTGTATTTTTTACTGGTTTTGTATGATGTTGATAATTCTCTTGGTTTTTTTGAATTTCATTTTTTATTTCTGATAAATATTTGGGAAAGAGATGGAGGTTGGCGTCCTTGAGATATGAAATAATTGTCCATGAAGTTTAGTGTCACTTGTCTGGTCAGGATAAAACAGACAAACATTTGTGGGTTCAGTTCAAGCAGCTTTATTACACACAAACACACCAGAAATGAGGCTTTGAAACTTAAAGTTAAATACACTTAAACAGACTAACTACCACACTCATACATGTTAACACTCTTGCTGTTCTCTCAAAATGGCACTGCTGCTTGCACATGCTCAGTATTTATATGCATGTGCTACATCTGGAAATGCTTCTTAAAGGTACATACACATTCTCTGATCAACAATCTTCCACTTTAAGAAATAGTACATATCTGAAATGACAGTATTCAATGACATGCATTTTACAGAAGTGATCTTTTGACATGCAATTATGCAGAACTAACTATTTGACATGCAACCATACAAAATTAAACACATAAAAAACAATTATGTCCAAGTTGCTGTGTATTTTATACTAGGTCTTGAAATACAACCTGACCATGTAACGCAAAAGTCATAACTGGATCTAGCAATGGGGACTGTCTTCAAGGAATGTTCAACTCTGGGGACATCTAGGACATCAACAGGAATGGAAACGGGTACTGGAACATGTTCTTCAGTATAAATATTGTCTGGGTTGCCCTGAGATCTAGAGTCTGTATCACAGGTACAATGCTGGGATATTGTTTCTGATACAGGAAGAAGATATCTGTGGTTTCTCCTGCACTCTATACCCTTAGAGTCCACTAAGTAGGATCTTGGCTTGGTGCATATACCTTTCACTTGACCAATTCGATCAAAGCCTTCCGCCGTTTGCATCCTCACTGTCTCTCCTTCTTTTAACAGATGAAGAAATCTGCTCATTTTATCATAGCTAGATTTCTGAAAAGAATGCTTTTTTAAAAAGTTGGGCTTTGATTGCTCTTTTGTTTTTAGCATTAGGCACCAACAAACTAGGACTGATAGGCAAGGTTGTTCTGGTTTGCCTAGATAGAAGTTTCTGAGTAGGCGAGCCAAGTAGGTTGCCACGGAGTATATTTCTGAGATTGAGTAAATTCAAGACGATATTGGTATTGTCAGGCTTTGATCTCTCTAGTAATTGCTTTGCACTCTGTACTGCATGTTCAGCACGGCCGTTTGACTGAGGATATTCAGGACTGCTAGTAGCATGGATAAATTCCCACTCTTTAGCAAATTTCTGAAACAATTGACTGGTAAACTGAGAACCATTGTGAGAAATAACTTTGCGTGAACTACCATGGACTGAGAAATTATGTTTTATCTTAGTAACAACACTGGACATAAGGTTAGGTAGCAAACTGATCTCAAACCAATTCAAATAAGAGTCTATCAACACTAAGTAATGTTGACTGTTCCACTCAAATATATCAGTTGCTACTGTTGGCCAAGGTACTTCAGAAATTTGGCTTAGCTGAAGTGTCTCTTTTTGCAAATGTGGCTTAGTACTATTGCACACTGAACAAGAAGAAAGTACTTTATCAATGTCTTTCGATAGAGAAGGTCAAAATACTAGTCCTCTTGCCCTTCTTTTGGTAGAATCAAAATCTGGGTGGCCACAATGCAAAATCTAGATGTATTCACATTGTAAGGAAGTAGGAACAACAACTTTTGGACCCTTGAAAATAATAACATCGTCCATCAGCATCTCATCTCTGTATGGAAAGTAAGGTTATATGTCTGGCGGTACACAGGATTGCTTTGATGGCCATCCTGCATTGATGAAGTGGTTGAACTTTTGCAAAATTGGATTAGTCTTTGTATAATATCTCAGCTCATCAAGTCTCGTAATAGAAAATGCATGCACTTCCATGACATCAAAGTCAAAATTACCTGCATCAAGCTGCTCCATTTTATTTCTGGGCCATCTGGATAAGGTATCAGCCAGATAAAGAAGTTTACTCTTTGTATAGATCATTTTGAAATTGTACTTTTGCAATTTGAGCATCATTCTTTGTAGTCTTGCTGGGGAGGAATGCATAGGCTTCTTTAAAATATTGACTAAAGGTTGATGGTTGGATTGCTCAGCCAGTCATGGAACTTCGAACATGCGAACACAATTGCCAAAAGGTCCTACTCAATTTGAGCATACTGCATCTCAGTTTGGGTAAGAGTTCTAGATAAATAGGCAACAAGTCTGCCCTCTTGAAGAATAACTGCACCAAGACCGAACTCTGAAGCATCATAGGAAACAACAGCTGGTCTGTGGACATCATATTACCTTAATGTAAGCAGGTTAGCGATTTGCTGTTTGAGGTTATCAAATGCTCTCTGATGTTGTTCTAACCATGACCTTACAACATTTTTGCATGGTCAGCTCCCTTAAAGGTGCTGATAACTGACTAAAATCAGGGATAAATTTGCCCAAATAGTTAACCATACCACGAAAATGCTGTAAGGCCTCAACATTATCTGGAGCTGACATCTCAAGAATGACTGTTTGTTGGAAGGATCTGGTCATAAGCCTGTATTGGTAAATAAATGGTCCACATAAGTAACTTCTGGTAGTCTGAATTTGCACTGTTTCACTTCACACATTATGTCCAGACCTTTTCTGAACTTTCCTGAGGTTTCTGTCATACTCTGCTTCACCATTACCTCCAAACAGTAAATCATTAACTATTATTGCACACGGGTAACCTGAAAAAAATTTGCTCCATTGCACGCTAAACAACTTCACTGGCAGAATTTTTATCAAATGGCATCCTGAGGAATCTTCATCTACCAAATGGGGTACTGAATGTAGTCAGTAGTGAAGATTTGCGATCAAGCTTCACTTGCCAAAATGAACGCTTTACATCTAACACACAAAAGAAAAGTGGCATTTGGCATGAGGGTTGCAATCTCCTCGATTGTACACATATGATGATGATGAGGTCTTTTTAATGCCTTGTTCAAGTCTCTTGGTTCAATGCATATTCTGGTTTAATCTGATTTTTTCTTATGAGTAGCTACCATGGATAACACCCACTCATTTGGTTGTGTGACTGGACAAATTACACCTTGCTGCACCATTTTGTCTAACTGGACTTTGGAACTCTTCTTGCTGGTCTGACCACTGGACTGACCTCTGGGTCTAACTTCATGTAATACTCAGCTGGAAGCTTGCCTAGCTTGTTGTTGAACACATCAGCATACCCTGAGAAAATAGTATCAGTAAAGCTGGAACTGGGACGTGCTTACATGATGTACTTCTTTGGTAAAAGAAAGCAGTTTCATTCTTAAACTGTCTCTGAGACCTAATAATGACTGCACAGGTCTACGGACTACATAAAACTGCAAGCTGTAACTATTCCCAGCAGAATAGCATGAAAGCACTACTGATCCCTCAATTTGAATTTCTTCACCTCCATAAGCAACAAGCTTCACACAGTTGACCAAATTAAGTTTCTCACCAGCCCTCATTTTAGCAAATGTTTCTGCTGACATTACATTACAGTTTGAACCACTGTCTACTTTGAGCTCTGTGGGTTTACTAGTGATTAGGACAGTACAAACTAAATCATTCTTTGCCAACAAATCTACTGCATTAACCTTTTCACCCACCATTGATACACCATTTACATAGAAAGTAGGGTTGCAGCTCTCTATATGATCAACTTGCTTTTTTGAGTGACCTTTCTTAATAAATGAATTAGGCTTGCCTGATTTACAAAACTTTTGAAAATGGTTCCATTTTTTACACTTGTGGCATTGTTGACCAAATGCTAAGCACTTCTCTTTTTTAGAGGCAAGGTTGGCACCACAATTACGACAGTGAACAATAAGACTTGACTTGGGTTTTGCTGACTCACTCTTATACTGCACTGAGGGTGCACTTTTTACTGAGCTAGTCTTGGAACTTGCTAGAAAGCTCCAGAGTCTCCTTGCCACACCCACAGGGATTGCTCCTGCCATGTGCTTAGGCCTGTTTCTGCTTGCCACATGTTGCATACTGTCGTCGCTTGCTCTAGAGGATGTTGAAACCATGGTCTTATCACTGGCAAGCATACTTGCATGCCTTTCTGTGAGCTCATGGATTTGACAAATCTCTATGGGTTTGTTTAATGTTAAATCACTGTCACGAAGCAAAATCTTTTTCACTACAGCACTATTAACACCACACATAATCCTGTCCTTTATTAATTCATCTTTCAAGTGACCAAATCTGCATGTTTTAGCTTTGTTTCTCAAGTCAGTGTGTTATAAGCTGCAAAAGTTTCACCTGGTGTTTGGTCTCTTGTATAAAATAAGTGCCTCTCTAATATAACATTTGTCTGGGGGTTGCACATTTCTCTAAATTTACATTTTTAGCACTCAAGGTCTTCTCTTGATTCAGTTGATGCCACAATATGATGGTTTGCCCCCTCCCCTGCATATACTTCTGATGCATTCTCAAATGAACGGTCTCTTTCTATGGCTTCTGACCCGGCTAAGTTAATCAAAATGAATGCTGTCATATGTGCATCTTTGTCAGAAAAAGCTGCTTATATAAAAACATCATATTCCTGCTTGAATACTCTCCAATTCCCTGCTACATTATGATCAACACAAGTGGACTTGGTCTGAGAAATGCCTCTGCCATATCAACACACAGTAGTGAAGCTGCTTGAAATTATGTACGGACACACACACACACACACACACACACACACATATATATATATATATATATATATATATATATATATATAAATATATATACATGCCAGAACTTTATGCTAATATTTGTAATTATGCCCAATAGCACAACAGACTTTTTGAAATAACTGTACTTTGCCAAATAAGTCTGTAGCACAAGAATACTCTGAAATCAATGTACTTTAACCACTCATCAGTTTAAGAAATATTTCAAAATGACTGTACTTTGCAAATAAGCTGTACACAATAGAAAAAGCTCAGAGTAAGAAACACCTCGAGATGAATGCACTTTGCAAATAAACTGTACACAGCACAAGAACCTTTCAAAATGGCTGTACCTTTGTGAAATAACTCTGCACAGTGTAAGAGACACTCTGATATGGTGTCACTCTGCGAGTAAATGGACACAGCACAAGAAACTTTTCGAAATGGTTGCACTTTGACTGCACTTTGCAATATAACTGTACTTTGCACACAGCAAACTCTTTGAAATAATTGCACAGTAATGAAGCACGCACTCTGCAAACACTTTGCACACTGTGAGATACTTTGAACAAATCTAGTAATGCCTTGAATTGCTCCATTCAATACGAAATAGTAGTTTGTGCCCAAACATGATCTTTTCCTAAAAAACATGCAGTTGCCTTGCTCTTTAAGCTTATTTTGCCCTTTTATTGTACTTGTTATGCCCTTTTAATCTCTTATCACGCTCATTATACTTTTCTTGTGCACATTTTACTTTAAACATTCTTATTAGGCAAACCAAAGTTATTCTGAGCCCCATATGAATATCTCTGCTAGTTTTATCAAATATTGTGGTTTCGAACATTTTAATTAATAATGTGTTTTTTGCTTTATAAATGTGTTGTTTCATTTTCTTTGCCAAATAAATGATTTCCGCAGTTTTCTTTACCTTTAGCTCATTTCTAGCCCTTTTTTATTTGTCTGTGCTCCCTTCACTCAGCCTGCTTAGTCTGCCTTCACCTTTAACTCTGCATCTTATGGCTCAAAGAAGCATTTCTTCTAATCCCAGTTCTTACACCATGTTGCTCGTCTGGTCAGGATAAAAGAGATGAACATTTGTGGGTTCAGTTCAAGCAGCTTTATCACACTCAAACACATCAGAAATGAGGCTTTGTAACTTAAACAAATAAACTTATAAACAGACTACCACACTCATACATGTTAATACCCTGGCTGTCCTCTTAGAATGGCACTGCTGCCTGCACGTTCTCAGTATTTATGTGCATGTGCTACATCTGGAAATGCTTCTTAAAGGTGCATACACAAGCTCTAATTTACATTTAGCAAGAACAAGAGTGAACAATATGACTGGTGTAGCACGTTAAAGTGGTGAAAGCTGTTTTTTTTTTTAAGTATTGGTAGTCCAACAATTATAATATATAACTGACTATTAAGAGATAGCTAGCTAGGTAGGGTTTTTGTCCGATAATAAATTATATGATTTATTTATTTTGATATTTCCCCTTAGAGGAATATGCAGTATAAGGCCTTTTGTGAATGGCTATGTGAATATGAGAATTGTGCAAGGGTTGAATAGATATTACAACATTTTTCTTTGAATACCTAGTTCACAAGAGCTATAGAGTAAGTGTGTGAAAAGTTTTTAAATCCTTTTCAATACCTTAGATTTGAATGTTACATGTTTTGGATAAGGTTCTTGTGGGAATATGTTGTAACTACATATCATGGTACTGTTATTTGCTGTCTTTAGAAGCTCTGAGTGTACATCACCATTTGTTACTCTTTTCATTGAGTGCCGTGAGATCTTTCAAATATCAATCTGAGTTACCACCAAATCTGGCATATGGGACCTGGCGTATGGGACCTTAGCTTAATGTCTTATCCAAATGTTAGCTACCACTGCTGGCTGGTGACCTCAAAGCAAGAGGGGTGCTGCAGGAAGCAGCTAAATGGGCGAGACCAACTGGAATGGAGTAGGGCTTTATTACACAAGGTTAATGACCATTACCTTTGGTCAGTCAATGGATGTGGTTATTCATTTTTATCCACAAACTGTCTCAGTGTGTACCCAATCATTCTAGCCACTTTAAGGGACTGTCAGTATCTCACATATCTGACTGCAATCAGTCAACAAGGCCGGCCTTAGGTGAAATGGAGCCCAAGACAAAGGACTCGATGGACCCTCCCATTGCACACTAGTCTCTCATACACTTCTCTAATCCCCCCTTTTCCCCTCATTCTGGCCCCATACCATTCAGATAGAGTATCTATTTCTTGCTTTTTTACATGTCTTTATTTTTAGCTCCCCCATTGCTTTTAACATACCCTATCTGGATCCTCTGAGATGGATCTTAGATCTTTTTGTTCACAAATTTTTGAGTTAATCGTGACCTTAACGAAAAAATTATGAGTAAGCAAAAAAGTTCAGTCTTATAAGTTTGCGGCTCAAGCTTAATGTTCAAAGCCAACAAAACAGTATTTCACCAATAAACTGAGATGACAAATGCAAATATATATAAATCCTATCTGGGAATACTGCCTGTCTTCCTGCCCCTTCAAAAGAAATGCTCACATTCTGCGTTTATTTATGGTGTTAGACTGGGATGAAAGTAAAACATGCTTGCCAAAGACATATATTATACAGCTACTGGTCTGGCAGAAGTAACCAAAATACATGGGTAAAACCCATGCAGAGGAAGGGAGTACATACAGACTCCACACAGAGGAAATCATAGCTAAAAACTCAACTCTGTTAAACAGTGACACTACTCGATGCAGAACTCTGTAAATGAGCAGCTGCTATCACACATATTTTAGTCAGGCCACTGCAGACAACCAATTATTGAGAACAATGTTGATATCTGATCAAAAGTGAAAAAAAAATGACCAGCTTGCTACTATTAGATGTACTGCAACCCTCACCTCACACATATTTAGTCATTTTCATCACAGACAATCTTCATACTGATCAATTGCAGCCACTTCATTAAATACGCACACCAAATAAATGATTGTCCCCAAATAGCCATTTAATGGATTTCCACACACACACACACACACACACACACACACATGACCATCAATTATATCCACTGGTAGAAATGTAACTGTATACTTCAGGTATTTGGATGTGTCAGTTGAATGAACAAATACATAAAAACTGCCACACAAGAATTTACCTCCTCACCTCTCAGATGTCAGAAGAGTGTGCAACCACCCCATATGTCTCAACCTTTTATCTTAAGAATCAAGGCGAAAGCTGAAAGTAATGGTGGACTAAAGACCAACATTAGGAACAATGCTTGCATTTATATACTTTGAACTTGCTAGAATAATAGGCTTTTCATTAGTATTCTTTGACTTTTTAAGGCTATTAGGTATGCAATATCCATTGATTTGCTAGGAAACACACACGCGCACGCACACACACACACGTCCACGTGCACACACACACACACACACACACACACACACGCACACACGCACACACGCACACACGCACACACACACACACACACACACACACACACACACACACACACACACACACACACACACACACCACACACACAAATTTCACAAAGAGCAGACCAATATGCAACACACAACATGTGAGATTTCTGCAAAATTAGGGACAGCTGAGACCTTTAAATTGCAGACAGATCAGAACATCTACACCCCCACACACAGATGTGAACATAAATTACTCTCACTTTTTTAATTTCTCCAGATCTTTTGGGTTTCTAATACCATGACAGGAATGGACCCCATTCCTAAGTCAAAGAACGATTAAAGTTCATGAAATTAGTATTGTTTCACTCTTTGATGTCAGCCAGAAGTGCTCTTTACAGCACCTGCAATAAGCCCAATAATGACTCCTGCAATTCGTATGGCTTTACATGTATTGGTAACATATCTACATACGACTGTAGATTCTTTTTTTATAAGACCTATTACTCCTACTACTATTGGGACTGCCTGGGTATTTTTCTTCCACATTGCTCTCGTTTCTGCCTGCAAATCCTGATATTTTATGACTGTGTGTCTGTACGCAAGATACTGTAGTCATTGGGTATGGCGATTTCAATGATCAATGCTACCTTTGTCTTTTTTTCACGAACTACTAAATCCAGTTTTCTAGCATCTCTCTTTTGAACTTTTGGTAATGGATGATCTCATGTGATGTAAACTTCATCATTTTCTATGATGCTTTGTGGCTCATGTTTCCAGTGTTTTTCAGCCACTTCCATATCATAATATTTGTATTATTTATATTACTATGATGATATACTTCGTGTTTGGTTTTGATCAAATGAATGAATTAACACAGAAATAACTTCCATGCAAGAATGTACCTTCTTATCTTACTGCTGTTGGAATAGAATCTCAACATCTTAGCTCAAGAATCAAGGAGAAAGTTAAAAAAAGCATTGGAGGTACATGAATAAAATCACATTAAAATAAAATAAAATTACCTTAACATATTTATAACTTAATATAATAACAGGCTTTGTAATAGCATGATTATGTCTGAAGGCTCTTACAAGGACAGTTGAAAGCTTAAATGCTAAAGCTGATAGAATATCAGGTTCAGCATTAGCATGTATTAACTGCTCTACTAGATAGGGGCCAAGGGTACTAGCTGCTAGATCTAGGGCCTAGGGAACTAAGCAAAGGGGCGGTGAATACCGCACAACGTGACTGGGCTAATATATGCCTTCAGTCAGATAGCCCAGTACCTACCTATGAACCTATATGAAGTCTGAAACTTAAATGTTTGTCATTACTGAATAATTTCCATATTCAATGATTTGCCAGAAAAACACAAATTTTGGGGGGTAACAGACCAAAAACATGAGGCAAAAATCTAGTCAAAAATGTAGTCATTCTACAGGCATACTGCATCCTTCAAACCGAAAAACGTTCACAAACTTAAGAAAAACAAAAAACAAAAACAAAAATAATGAATCCAAACTGGAGCAGGTAAAATAAGAAACACAATTTAATTTGAGCGCTTTCGGAAAAGACAATGCTTCTCCTTCATCAGATACACAAAAACATAAAATTTGATGTGGTTTTATAATGAAGCCTCGTCTTAATTAATTAATTGAACAATCATGTGATGCATTCATCTAAAAGAAAACATCAAGTTAAAAGCAACTGATAAAGCATGATAATTCCAACATAATTAGAAAAATCAAAATTCAGTAGAATTACTATATTCATATAAGCATTAAAAAATGCTAAAAAATATTGTATGCAACTATTTAAAAAACAACAAGGGTAATACATAACTTTTTAAAGGAAAATAAAAAAACGCCAAGGTAATTATTGATGCTATTAAGGCTTCTAAACATATTACATTATATTATGCAGAAGCTACCTCTTCAAGGCTAGAAGTTTAAGAAAACACTTAACAGAAATGTTTTCATTATATTATATATATATATATATATATATATATATATATATATATATATATATATCATATTAATATAGTAGTCAAAAGTTAATGTCAAACCTTATGTTTTTGTGTATCTGATGAAGGAGAAGCATTGTCTTTTCTGAAAGCGCTCATATTAAATTGTGTTTCTTATTTTACCTGCTCCAGTTTGGATTCGTTATTCTGCATCCTTCACTGAATTGTCAGACCACAGATTTCAGATCTTAGATGGCCCCATACATTCATACATACATTGATCAAATTCTAACTCATAGATATTCGTGTGAGCGTGCGCGCACACACACACACACACACACACACACACACACACACACACACACACACACACACACACACAAAACACTCTCTATAAGTATTTACCTTCTTTCCTCATGCTAGCAGTAGCAGACAGAGTGCCTGAAAAATATGCTTTAAAATAAATAGAAAACTTCTCCCACACCTGTGCCTTCTCTCTCAAATTAACTACGTCCTTCTCCTGGCTCAAGGTCTTCTCAGTGCACCCTGCAGCAGCCCAATGAGATATTTCAGCCACACTTCTGTTTGTGCTGAAGGGTGCCAATCAAACATGATTGATGATTGGGAAGCCTATTGTAATATGACAAATGTTTTTTTGGGGGGGGATCTCCTCAGAGCTCCATGCATGCATATGCCTGGAGTTTTGAGGACCCAGAACACAGCAGAAAGTTAACTATTATTTTTAATTTGGAAATAATAGTTGACTTTATGAGTTAACTCATTTCTTTTTTTTTCTTTTTAGCAGGTGGGTCTTCAGCCCAGAAGCCAGTACCACAAGCAACCCCTGCTTAGCATACTCAGGAGTGCAGCAGCCCACTTATACAACACTGCAGTGTAAGTACTAAAATATGAATCCAAACACCAGGTGGCAATAGAAGCCACAGTTTTCTGATCTATCACCATCAAAAGTAAATGTACTACTTTCTGAGCTACCAGGACTGTTGCTGGATTAAGCTGCTTATATATAAGTCTATAAAGTTATAAGAAGTTGGGTCTTTATATGGATTTTAAGTTGTGATGAGTATAGGCCATGTATTTTGTTTCTTCTTTATTACAGTACAATTTTTACTTTATTACAGTTACAAAAAAAATAAAAATAGCTGTAAGTACTAGTGTATATAGAAACATTAACTGTCATGTTCAATCATTGGATATTCTGGTCCTGTCATGTAAATTGTTCACTTCATTTGTTAAGGGCAAACTTTAGCAAAAATTGAAATAGGCATTTGCATTCCTGCCAATAACTCCTTTATTTCTGTTCAGAACAAAATATTCTCAAAGGCTTGTTTTTATTACAACCCACAGAAACTACAAACAGAGCTCTGACTGTGAAGTATATATACAATAGTTGTATATATCTCCCAACTGTCCAGATTTTTGCCTAATATTTTGATCTGTTCCTCACAAAATTTGTGATTTTCTAGATTTTTGTGGTAAATCCATGAGGACTGAATTCATTAAATAATGGCAGGTATTTGAGTTTCATACTTCATACCCTTCAGAAAATATATGGTAACACAAGACCTTTTATTCTAGCAACTTTCTACGTTTATAAGAGCAATATTTAATATTTAAAATTTGTCCCTATATTTGGGGCTTTCTCCCTCCATTATTTTTGGCTTTGTCCTGACTTTTTGTGCTAAGAGGTTGACAGCTATGATACAGCTCTCTGGCTGCAGGCTTGTTAGCTATTAACTACAGAACTATGTATCATTTTGTACTGAACCATCACTGCATTCTAACTTTATTGATTCAATGCGCTAATTATACAGTTTGTTATATGTAAGTTGCTAGTATTATTTTGTAACCAGGTCATAGATGAAAATGTGCCCTTGGGTCGATTGTACATCTGTTACACAAATGAATAAACACATAACTACTCAACTCAACTCAAATGACACATAAATAATATGCACTTTGAAAATTACTATGAATAAGCAGTTTGCCTATACAGCAGCTTGGATTTAGCTATGCTCAGTTCTGAACAGTCAGCACTAAGAGACAGCACTATAGACCATAATTAATTGGCTGCAGCAAAAATCAGTTGTAATTAAAGTTAATTTGTAAATGGTACCAGCAAATAATGACAGCAGTTAATGAACCAGTCCATCTTATCAAAGCAGCAGCATGTAATCAGATGAACTTATTTTGTTTTTCCTGATCAATGAGTATAAACTAGCAGATGCTTGAAAGTTACTGCATTCTCAGGCATTATTTGGTTTCTAAGTAACCCAGAACTCCCGTCAGTTTGTTTTCTGATGGCTGATCAAGACAAGTTTTGTGGGTTATCAGTTTTATTTTTTTCTCTTTCTTTATACAAATATTATAACACTGTGATTCCATGCTATATCATTTTAAATAAATCAGTCACACTTACTTCCACGTAAATGTTAGATACTCCATAAATAATATGTACCAGATCAGGGCATTTTGATGACTAGCATATACCAAATGAGTGCATTTTCTCATTCATGCAGCACACATTCACCCACGTCATCCTTATTATTGTTAGACATACCACTTATCCTTTTATCATCTTGACTCACACTGTAATACTTAAGAAGCGTTTTTGACACTCTATCACTCCAACTGCAGGATCATCTGAATCCAGCTTCTTTTATATTCTACTTGACTCCTCTAATGATCTATTTTTTTCAGCATCATACATTCCTCTCATCAGCTTCCAGTTCTGTGATACTTCTAATTTGATCCCAAAGGTCAAGTTATGAATTTCCAGAATTCTGTCAGGGCGGGGCAGCCCTTGTTCATCGACTGCTCAACAAATGCACACCTTCTGGGTTACTTTTACCTAGCATTCTATTACGTTTTTTTTTAAATTGTGAACATCCCTACCACCTGCATATGTTATCATTTTCTCCACTCTAAACCAGCAGCTGTCTGTCTCTATTAGTTTTTTTTCTCTCAAAGTTAAATTGTACTTTCTCTCACTATATATTCAACTGCATAGTCCTCATGAATACCACAGCTTTTAACTTTCCACCAACCTCCAATAAATCTCCCCTGAAACCTTGCTCTAGCAGTCTCATGTCTTAGTACCCATCTGATTTATGGTCATACCAGTGTGCTGCCATTTTCTTTCCACCAAAATCTCAGCATGATCTCTCCATTCTTTCCTTGTTTTTCGCATCCATTTGTCCCATCGATGACACACCCCTCTTCATTTTCTTTGCTTTCATGTATTCCCAATTGGCTTCATCCCTCCACTCTCTCCTCCACTCACCAAATAAGTAATTATTATCCTTCACTAAGACCAAGCTCATGACTAACAGCACATAATCCATAACCCACCTAGAATAAGAATAACACACAATGCGTCCTCGGTATGGTTATTGAATTTGACCCATACTATTGAATAACTTTTGCAGTTAACACAGTACTTTTATTTTTCCACTTATTGCCTTGCAATACTGTTCCTTAAGTGATGAGGCGAAAAATGAACAAAATCAAGTAAGAATGGACTCTAGTACAGAGTCTGCAGCATGTGACCAAATTAAGTTTCTTTTCTAAAAGTAACCTAGAAAGGCATGAAAAGTACCCCTGCAATGCAAGGTTATAATGGGAAATAAAGGAGGAGGAGTCTCAGTCTATGCTAAAACCAGCCTCCCATCCAAACTAGTTAAAGTGTTTGACCCACTGGAGCTCATGCAAGTGTACCTCACCATAAACAGGGTCTCATGCCATATCCTTGCAACCTATAACTCCCCCTACTTGTCCCAGGAAACCCATACTACCTATCTCAATGTACTAGAGTCCCTCACCTTTCAACCCAATATGATTTTCATGGGGATTTCAACTACCCCTCTATAGATTGGGAATCCTACACCACTTCTAATGCACAAGCCCAGTGATTCCTAAACTTTGTTAATACCAACATCCTGGAACAGTTAGCCATTCTCCTACCAGGGGTACAAACTTCTTTGACCTTGTACTCAAGAACATGGGGGGGGGCAATGTTTCTCATGCAGTGCAATCTCTTTGTTCATCAGATATGATGAGTACTACCAGAAATAAAATTAAATCTGGGGATCAAGTGAAAGGAACTATTCCAAGGCTAATATCACTCGCTCTACTAAGCACCACCCTGGCTAAATTCCAAGCACCCCAAACCCAATAAACACCACAGCATATGCTGAGCTATTTACAAAATCTCTGTACAGCCATACTGATAGCTGTATAGAGCGAGCTGTGCCCACTCATATTAAGAATAAGACAAACTCAAAAGAAAAGCCTGCCTGGTGGAATCACAATACAAAATTGGTTATACAACAAAAGAAAAAAAATCTTGGCCAAGCATAGGAGGAACAAAGCTATACATGCTAAAAGACCCCTGACCATGGAGCTAAGACTGTTAATTAATACTTCAAATGCTAAATTTGAAGAAAAATTAGCTCCTCAGGAAAAGGACAACCACAAAGCATTCTAGAGCTATCGCTATAACTTCAAGGGGAAATACACAACAATGCACAGAACTTATTATAAATGGCATCTCCAACACTGAACAGAAGGCCATTGCCAACCTTTTGGCTGACAGGTTCAGCTCAAATCCAGACCCCACCCCCACCCCCCTGATCGTCTAAAGGAAGTATCACATACTACAATCTCCCCAAGCATTACTAGGGAACAGGTCATCAATGCACTTTCCAAGGCCAAAGACACTGTATCATTGGGCCCTAACAACATCCTGGGATGTTTAATAAATAGCATGAAATATGATCTCTGTGGTCCATTTGAATCACTTTTCAGCTGGAGCCTACAGTCAGGTTTTGTACGCAAGGAATGGAAGATGGCTACGGTCATGCTTCTGCACTAAGGCAGTCCAACCACTGATCCTGGTAACTACAGGCCCATATGTCTTACCAGCCTCATATGCAAGGCTAAGGAAAGAATCATCATAGACATGATAAATAAGCACATAGGTAACCTGCAAATGTGGGGCCCATCACAGTTCAGCCTTGTTAAAGGAAGGTCATGCCTATTAAATCTGCTGGGCTTTTTTGAGAGGGTAACCAATGCATTGGATGAAGGTAAGACTATGTACACAGCTTACCTTGACCTGAACAAGGTTTTTGATACATTACCCCACTCAGGCATTATAGGCAAGCCCAATGATTTAGGTATAAACCCTTTTATCAGCCACTGGATAGCCTATTGGCTCACTTACAGCACCCAGGAGGTCAAAACAGGTGAGGCCACCTCCACCAAGATGCCAGTCACTAGCGGAGTCCCCCTGGCTTAGAACTCTGCCCACTCCTTTTTGGTATCTATTTCTTTGAAATGGAAGCAAATGCTGAAGAATTATGGCTGATAAGTTTTCAGATGATTGCAAGCTGGGGGATATCATTGGCTCCCATGCAGACATTAGCATTTTTCAAGAATGTCTATCTTTGACTAACAAATGGTGCCAAAGCCATGGTCTTAAACACAAGGCTATGAAATGCATAATCATACCCTTTATGAAGTAAACCATCCTAGTTAATTACCATGTTGATAATGCACTCCTAAGAGTTGACCCAGTGGTCAGGAATCTGGGTATGTACGTAGACAGTAGCATTACTTTCAACCACTATGTGGACACAGTGGTGAGGAAATCCTTTTATGTCGCACAACTTATAAGTAAGGGCATGGCATCTTGGTCCAAAGAGGTCATTATTCCACTATACTCTGCCCTTGTTAGACCAATCATGGAGTACAATGCTCCATTCTGAATGTACCAGGCCACACATATGCAGCAGCTAGAGTGACCTCAGAGGTTCCTTAAAAAAGAATACAAGGAGTAACAAACCTGCCTTATGCAGGGCACCTTCTTCCCTCTACTCAGTCTCCTATACATTTCTGAAGGGTGATCTATGTCTGGCTAACAAGGCACCTGCAAACCCCACACTTATTAATTTCCTGCATATTCATAAGTCAAAGAGTACCAGAAATACAAGTTCTAGTGACCTAAATTTTTTTGTCTGTGGCTAAAACAGAATATCCTGGATAGACGGATATGTGTCCTAAAGACAGCCCCTCTTGTGGAATGGGATTCCCATCCATGTGAAGCTGAGATCATCTATTACCCAGTTTAAGCGCAACCTAGACCAGTATATGGGGAATAGGAAATTTACACCAGGCATGGGACACATGTCCCTTATGAACAGAGGTAGCTTATAAATACCTGGCCCTTAATGTCCTAGTCAGATACAGGACATCATTATTCTTTCAGAAAAAAAAAAAACTTGGCTAGGCTTCGAAAGCCCCCACCCTGGTCCGTTAGCCTAGTAACAATCTATGAATCTGTGAATCTCTGGCCTAACCCTCCTTGATAACCAAGTGATTACGTTTGCAAAGATGAAAGTTAAGGTTGGACATGTTCAAGAATGCGATAAGAATGTACAAGTATGTTGTGTAAGCATAAACTTATAAATATTTTGTTTTCTTCTCTTATTTAATCAGCCGTAGCATGATGATATTAGTTCTTGCTCACACAGTGTGCCTTTTATTATATAAATGTAGAGACTGTGCTAAAAAACATATGTAGCTATTCTTGAACCCTGTGCCATTCTTTAAACCCGATTTCACTCCCTCAACTTAAAGTTGATAAAAGAAAAAAGGCCTTTCCCTCTTATACTTGAGGACCATAAAAAGCAATTTTACATTGAAAATGTAGCAGCTTGTTACAGCTAAATACTACGCAAAAAGAGATGAAGCACTTCAGCCCTGACAAAATCGAGACCTGCTTCTATTTGTGACTCAATCCTGTATGCAAAGGGAAGATGGTTACCTCTTGGCAGCATTTTCAGTGTACACTTATGGATCAAAACCTGTAAAATGGACAATTGATTGGAAATACATCAGCAGAAATTGTAGAACTAGTAGTTATTACTGAAGCTTTTCAGTTAGCCAAACGAAGGTCACAGATTCTAGATTTGCATACAGGACAGTGCTTGATTTTGGGACACTTTGGAGGGACCATGGATACTTGAATCCTTTCCTGCTTCCTAAAGAAATAGGTGTGAAAAAATGTGCCATCCATAACACTGATTATTCATAAATAACCAGAGGAAATATGCTTGCAGACCTGGCAACTAAACTGGATGCATTATATAATCCTATTTAGGCTTTTTTTTTGTAGCTGCTTCAGATTGATGTTATTTCTGTACCCCTAGAGGAACTTTTGTCATTTTCAGAACCAAGCAGTGGACTCTGAAAGAGTAATGTCAATACTTGATGGCAGCTGGCATTCATCAGACTCACTTTGATGCCACCATGATGGTAGGCTAGAAGCCCTACGAGGATTTTTACCTTAGTTGGTCTGATCATTTAATTTCCTGTCTCATTTGGGCAAGAATGCCACAGATTGTTACTGACTGGTATACCCCTTATATTTCTGAAGTCAATCAGCACATTAAAAGAATTTGTGAAATATGCATAAAACATAATATATCATAATACATTCAAGTACTTGCCTTTTGTTATGTGTTAGTAAAGTGCAGACATATTTTTTCTCAGTAAGTAGAAGCTTACCGGTGTTCAAAGAGCAATGCAGCAAAAGTCAGAAAGAATATTTTGAAATAATTATTTGATTGGTTTGGTGTCCCTTACTGTATGCATTCTGACAGCAGCACCCATTTTACAAGTCAGCTTATACAACAAAGGTGTAAAAGTATTAACTGTGACTATTCATTATCAATGTCCACACTACCCTAAAGTGTTGAGTCTGGTCAGATTTGTGAATGACACCTTAACAGCAAGATTAGCAAAACTTGTGAAGAGATTGGCCTTAAACAACCAGATGCTTTATGTTTAGTATTATTCAGTACTCACAGTACAATAAGCACTCCAAAAAGAGTTCTGCTCATGAAATACTCATGGAATATCACATGAGGATGACAACTATACTATTTCCTAAAAGTTTAGTACTTCAGAACACTAATGAAACATTTTTTTTTATTTCTTTATTACAGGAGTATCACACGCAAGTTGAATCAGCCCAATAATAGCCCGACCCAATATCCTGTCATGACATCAAGCCTGGCAACTGAGTCCATATTTGGTCATTCTCAAGAAAGCATGCTCTCCAGCCTTGGTGGAAAAACTCTTTCCTGGTCATCATCCTCATAATATCTACAACCATCAGATGAGAGAATATGCCTACAAGGATCCATGTTGCACACATCAGAGAACTTCATGCAGATGGGAGGAGAGTCATCAAGACCACCATCAGAATCAGAACCATCCAGAATAACAATCATTACAGAGGGACAGCAGCAGCTAATAAATTCTATTATGTCAACCATAGATGACCATGGAATCATCAACAGAGCCAGGGCACACAGTGTCACCTGAAGGAACTCATGAACCAGGGCTCCAGTCCTTAGTTCATGTTTGCCAAATTGATTGGTTTTACATCCAGCTTTTGCTCAGCAGAGCTATCCCTAGTAACCTAAGCTGGGCAACTAGACATCAGCCCACTAGTAGCTTATTGACCTAGGGCTGCTGGGCTTTATGGCAGGCGCACACTGGTCAATAGGGGCACATACACCCCTTCCTCCCTCCCACCATTAGCATGAGTCCCTGGCATAGATCAGTAGTTCTCAACACACTTATTGCTGGCAAATACCCATGCCCATTAGACAGCATTAGTCTGAATCACCTAGAACCATGTTTACACTATTGAGTGGCTAGCCCTGCCACAGTGTGCAGTCTGTGATCAGTGTTCTCCTATCTTGAGGATAAAATGCACCATAGTAGATGCCCAAAGCAGTTGGTATGTACAATTCTTCCTCCTATGGGCACCATGTAGAGTCTGTGCTGCTGCCCACAGCTCCATTCGTTGGTGAGTTTGAGATGGAATCACTCAACATGAGACACAAGAAGAACACACAAACTCCAAACAGGCAATGGCCAGAGGTCAGGGTTGAACCTTGAACCTTGTACATGGGAGGCAAGAACCTTAACCATTATGCCAACTGGACTCCTTTTAGAGTTTTGAAGAAAAAAGTGTATAGTGCTCACAGTGCCCGATGAGAGAAGAAACAGGAAGTGCAGTAGAATGAGTATCACAAAAATTGCAATAATGCTGAAATGTGTGAGCCCGCAATGCTTTCTCAGCCAGTCCTCAACAAGGGTTGTACTTTCCTCTGCTGCCAACTTTGATTATTCCCAAATAAGTTGTCGCTTTGATTGCAAAGTATAATAATTCTGATGAGTGGCATTTGGCCATTTGACTCACATAATGAATCCAAAACTGATATAGGTCACTGGGCATGTTTGGTGGTAATGTCAAGATTTGCTACACTCAATGTAGGTTCACTGACAGGAAGCAGCTTGGCAGTGGATGACATGATGGTACTGAGAAGGCTGGACATCCTATGTATCCAAGAGACAAGATGGAAGGGCAGTGCAGCAAAGACACTTTGCTTGGGATCCAGAGTCTACTACTCAGCAGGAGGACAGGCTAGAAACTGTGGAAATTGTGATGAGAGACAGGCTTCAGAAGGCAGTGAGGGACATCATCAGAAATAGTAACAGACTCATGGCAATCACACTGCAGTGGAAGAATAGAGCAGTATTCATAATCTCAGCCTATGTCCCACAACAGGGTTGTGATAGTAAAGAAATTCATACACAATTGCAGGACCTGCTAGATAAAGCAGGACTATGTGAATTGGTGTTGATAATTGTTGACTTGAATGAACAGAGTGGGAGAGACAGACAGAACAGAAATTTAGGACTGCCTGGGTCCACATGGGTGGGGCAAAAGGAATTAAGAAGGTGAGGCTATTCTAGACTTCTGTCTGGCAAATGGCTTGATAGTAACTAACACATGGCTCAGAAAGACAGACAGTCACAAGATTGCATACAAGACTGGCTAACATGCTGCTAAGGTAGACTTTCTCCTAGTAAGGAAAGGGCACAGGGGTAGAATCAGTGATTGCAAAGTCATCCCCAGTGAAGCATTCAGCCCACAGCATAAACCACTGGTTGCCACAATCAGCTGCAAGGTCAGAGAAAGATCTAAGGTCAACAGTGAAAAGGCTGAAGGCCTGGAAGTTGACTAGAGAGAAAGCACAACATTTAAGGAATTACTCAGGGCTCTAGTACCCCAAGAAGAGGAGGAGGAGGAAATAGGCACAGTTGAAGAAGAATGGCAGTGCCTCAAAACAGCATGTGTGAGGACTTCAGAACAGATAGGTGGCCAAGACAGGTAAATAAGGAAAGCTGGTGGTGGAATGTAAAAATCCAGGAAGTCATCAAAATAAAGAAAGAGTACAGGAAAAATGGGAGATAGTAAAGACAGACCAGGCTAGGAAGGAATACTGGTTGGCTAACAAATAAGCTAAGAAAGGAGTTGCAATAACAAAGACTAGGGCATCGGAAGCACTCTACCAGCGTCTGGAATGTGATTCAGTAGGTGTCCCAAACAAACTATATACGGTTGTAAGGCAAACACAGAAAGATGAAGAAGATAGTCAGACACCCTTCATAAGGGATGCCAGCAACAACCTGTTCACCAGTCCACAGAACATCAAGGGCAGATGGAAGGTGTACTTCCAACAGCTTCTGAATGACGTAAACCACACAGAAACTGTACTGACACAGATACTGCCTATGATGAAAGAAGAAGAGGAGCTCACCCTAGAAAAATAAGAATAGCACTAAGGAAAATGAAGTCAGGAAAATCAGCAAGCTCAGATGAGTTTGCAGCAGTTGTGATAAAGATGCTTGGTGAAATACAGGAGAAATGGCTACTGAGTGTACTTATAGCTGTGTGGACATAAAGGCATAACCCAGATAACTAGAGAATAAACACACTCATTCCAGTGTACAAGAACAAAGTAACATCCACAATTGTGGACAGTACAAAGGTATCAAACTGTCACGTTGCATGAGAGTGAAAGATAAATGGATACGCAGAGTAGTAGAAAGTAAGATGAGAGATGAGCAGCTCAGATTCAGATCAGGATGCAGCACAAGTGACCCAATGTTTGCAGTTAGACAGATAGTTGAGAAGAGGCTAGAGATGAGGAGAGTCCAAATGGACATTCCAAGACTTGGAGAAAGCATATGACAAGGTCCCAAGAAAACTGATTTGGACAGTACTGCAGTGGTTTGAAGTCCCAGAAACATGGGTAAAATTAATGCAGGCTATGTTACAAGGAGCAAATGATTCAAGTATGAACAATGTTTGATCTCACAGAAGAGTTGTCAGTGGGAGTGGGTTTGCAAAAAGATTCAGCTTTAAGGCCACTATGGTTCATTCTGGTGATGGCCTACATTAGCAAACAGATTGAAGGGGACAGATCAACGAAGTTGCTGTATGCAGATAATGTGGCATTACAGGCCGAATCTGTGAAATAACTTCAGCAAATGCTAGGAGAATGGAACGCAAAACAGAAGGCACATGGGATGAAACAAGTACAGATAAGACACTGGTGATGGCATCAAATTGGGAAAATCAGAAGAAGATGAGAATTGAAATGGAAAGGAATATAGTGGAACAGTTTAATTGCTTCAAGTATCTGGGATGGGTGGTTGAGGAGAAGGGAAGTCTGAATGAAGAGGTCAAAGCTAAGGTCAGAGGGGTTGCAGCCAATTGGCATAGTGTGTCAGGTGTGGTGTATGACAGAAGAATGCCAAAGAATCTAAAGAGTAACATGTACAAAACAGTGGTACAACCAGTACTACTGTATGGTACAGAATCTTGGCCAATAAAGGCAGAGCAGATGAGAAAGCTATGATGGAAATGAAGTGCCAGAGAAGCATGGTAGTATGCACCCTGCGGGGGAGAAAAAGAAATGAGGATGTAAGAGCAGAAGTCAAAGTAGCTTCAATTGCAGAAGAGATCAAAGAGAACAGATCACTGTTTGTTTGGGCACATATGCAGAAAAGCAGAAGATAATCTGGTGAAGAAAAATTGGGACAGACAGAAAGAAGTTAAGAGGAAACAAGGGCATCCAGCAAAGAGGCAGACAGATTGTGTGAGAAAAGATCTGGAACAGTCAGGAATGCCTGTCAAAGAAGGTAGGAGTGTGGCATTGAATTGAGAGAGAGAAAAACAGCTAACACGACACCCCGACCCCATGTAGCAAAATGGGAAAAAGGGGATTAATGATGATGATGGTGATGACTCTGAAAGGAGAATGGTACCCTAAATGTAATATTTATTCAGCAATTTTAACTACTTATACATTGAAGTTGAGTGTCTGTAATTGTTAGGTCTGTGCTCACATATGGAGGTATCCCAAAGAATACTGTTCTCTTCAAAGAAATCAACTATCTCAACTTCACAAAGAGTGATGCAATCAAATGCTTCAATGCCTGAGGTGAACTAAAGTGACTAGTGGGACTCAGCCTTTAACAACATATCACAGGACATTACTATTTTGAACATGTGATAAGCAAACCTAAACTGTTCACTTGTTCAATACCTGTACCATTAGACTATGTAATTTGCCTACTGGTAAATAAACCTTTGTCAGCTATTTCCTAAATACATCAGGTGCTATTTCATTTACCTACCTATCCAGCACCTATTTTGTTTTGGGAAAAAGTTTGCATATAGTTGCTAGATGGTTGGATTGGTAGTTACTTTCTTGCTAATGTTTACCCTACCATCTGAATCATATATACACTTTACAAGAGAGAAAATTAAAAATGTATTGTGAAAGAGTAACATTCAGACTACTAAAAATTCAGTTGGAAAGATTGATACCTCATGGGTTTACCATCATTACTTACCTTATACAGCTCTTTAAGGGCTTGTACATATGAATAAGAGTGATGATGTCATATCTGGGTCAAGATTATTGACAGCTTATGGGCTATAAAATGTATTTTAGAACTAAGAGATTTGTCCAAACTATCTGAAATTTTGAGCAATCCTACCTTTTGAGTCAATTAATTATGTCACTATAGAAATTCTTGCTGTGCATATAGTAGCGTTGCAGAACTGGATGGATTTAAATTTTTGATAATCTACAAAAGGTGGAATACATACCTTAATTAAGTTAGGATGCTGTTCCTTCAAGCCAGATAATAAACATACTATCCAAAGTCATTTAGAAATAATCCAAAAGGTACATACCAGACATATTGCCTCTAAAAATAGTGTAAGAATGCGAAGTAAACAAGTTAATGTAAAAGAGAGAACATGCTACTAAACAATGCTAAAATAACAGTAGAAACTAAATTCACTGGGTTAGCTAACTTTGGGAAAATATATGATAAGCTTGTTGATGCTAAAGTTCATAAATTGAAACCTTGCTTTGTCAAAACCTTAATGTTCCAAGTAAACATGATGCAATTATATTGAACAAAACTGTTTTTGGTAGGAGTTTGAGAAAGCAGTGTGTATATAAAAATTTACAGGAGTAGTATGTGGAAAATGCATACAGTTTCAGAAAGCTTTTTTTATTTGAACATATTGACAGCTGTGAATATTGTAGTACTTGAACTGGACATAAATGTGAGTGATGTCTGGAAGCTTAAGATAGTGGACTGATAAAGGAAAAATGTACAAAATGGAATCAGAGTGGAATCTTTACTTTTCTAAAATGGAGACTGCATCATGTGAGTGAATTACATTTCTTTTATTTACTTTGACATAACACTCTGTTAATAATGCACTTATGTATCCAAAGATGAAACTTAATTGTTGGACATGGTCAAGGATATGATAAGAATGTATGAGTATGTTTAATCAGCTTAAATTGTATAAATATTGTATTGTTGTCAGTTGATTAATCAGCCATCATCTGGTAACAACAGTTCTCTTACCCAGCATGCCTTTTTATTATAATGACTCTGTTCTTGTTCATGGAACTAGAGGTTAGATTTCTTGGTCTCCCATGATTGTGTGAATAAAGAACTTTCTGGTTAGCTGAATTTTAACTGTTTGATTTCCACAACTGTAGTCTAGCTTAACCATCACCCTCATCTGCTTTCAAAATCAAGTCTTCAGTTCACCTGTCATTTTATCCAGTCATTTCTACTCTCATCCTTATCACTACACTTTTATACCAGTTATTCCAAATAAACAGTTACAATATCATATTCTAAGTCTGGATAAACACATATCTTCTCCACTTCTACATCTTCCCTTTCAACATTTCATAATCCATGACCTGCATCCCTTCTAAATAAACCACTTACATTTCAATTGCACTTTCACATTCACTGAATAGTGTGTCTCCATCTTCAGAAGATATAAATATCTAGACAGGACCATTTCTCTCACCACTTCTATTCTCAGTCTGGATATTTTTACAAAGCCCTTTACTCCTTAATGAAGCATTGGCTTGTACTTCTGTACCACCCATCAAACTGAGTCACTTCACTATCCTTCAGACAATCTGTTTATCAAATTTTCAAACTTCTTTAACAGGTCTTTCTGATTGACATATAGCATATCTCAATTCACAAGGAAAAACTTTCCAAACCTGAGTATTTAGCTACACTCTCAGCTATTGTAAGCAATGCTCTCCTTCCCTATAGGTCTAGTGGCTGGATTATTAAGATAGCAACTGTTGGGTCCATCCCAATGTCTTCCAAAATATCGAGCATTTTCAGTAAAATTTCTAACATACTTCTAAATAACACCATGCAACCATCTGTAAAGAATTTGAACACATTTTTACACTCCCCCCCATTACTTTTTGTTAAACCCTGCCAAAGTCTTATGTACAGGAACTCAATAATTAACAAAAACTAATATGAGGATAAAGGGCACTCCTATATCTCATTACTCCCCCCCCATTACTGATATTCTCAGTCTGGATTTTTTACAAAGCCCTTTACTCCTTACAATCCGTCAGGGATCTGTGGATGTTTTCTTCCACAAAACTAACATATCCTGCCTTTATCAGTTTGTCCAATGCTTTAGATCAGGCTGCCAATATCCTAGCAAATAGTTTTGCATTTTTATTCATTGATAAAACATATTTAAAATTCCCAGAGCCATTCAGTCCTTCAAGGTCTTCTGGTAGTAAAATTACTACCTCTTGTCTGCAGGACATCAGTTTTGTTTAAACTACTACTAGATCATTTTTAACTTTCTTCAAAGCAACTCAGACTTCCTGATCAATCAGCCTATAATAATCTATCCAGTAGCTATTTGTCCCTCCCACTTCCCTCACCTTGAGGTGATAAATCATTGATTGTACTTTATTGCCATACATCTTCCCAACTTAGTGTTTTCATGCTCACCCAAACTGCTAGCACAGAGCCATTCTTCCCATTCATCTGTCATTCTTGCAATGTCTTACTTACTGCATTTAGTCTATTGTAAAACTACAGGATAACCTTTACCAATCCCACATGTCCATAAGTTTTCATTCTGCTCATTTATTAACTCTGTTAATGTCCACCTTCCACTCTGGCCCTCTCACCCCACTACACTGTTTTCCTCCTTCCTAGTCTATTCTCTATCCACAATATCTTGACTATCTTAATGTTTCAAGTCTCACATTTTATCCCAGTATCTGAATTTTCTTTAAAAGCATTAAAATGTAATCACACAAAACTTAATAAATGGAAAACCCATGAGAATGCAGGGAGGTCATACTGACCCCACATAGAAGGCACCCCAACTGCGAATCGAACTGAGGCAATAATTCTATCTGATGTGCCACAGTGCTGACTCTTCATAGATATACTCTGGTAATGTATACAAATAGCTGGCATAATTTTCTTGTATGCCAGATTGCCAACTGGCTTACAAACCAGACACACACTATCAAAGTGGGTGACTCCACATCAACCAGCAGACCTGTCACCAGAGAGGTGCTACAGAGGTCAGAGTTTGACCCCTACTGTTTTGTATATACTTCTCAGAAGTTCAGGTCAAAAATAAGGGGTTGTGACTGACCAAGTTTGTGTATGACTGCAAACTGGGTGCAATTATTGAATTCCCAAATGATGTTAGTATACTCCAGGAGGGTCTTACGCAGACCAGTGACTGGTATTTTAGTCACGGTCTCAAACTGAATGCAAAGAAATGCATCATAATTCCCTTTGGCACAAACAATGTCCCTCCACACTATCAAATCAACAACAATACCCTAAGTACCCAAGAAGTGGTAAGGGATCTGGGATCACAAGTTGACTGGAACTTTAACTTTGACCACCATGTGTCTACTGTAGTAAGGAAGAATTTCTACATAGCACACTTGATTAGTAAAGGCATCACCTTGAGAGCAACAGAGGTTATAACTCCTCTATAATCGGCACTAATCTGGCCCATAATTGAGTATAACACCCCATTCGGCATGTACTGTACAAAGCACCTGCAGAAACTGAAGAGACCTCAGTGGTTTCTAACAAAGAAGATCAAGGGACTCCAGTACAAGCCTTACACAGGCTAACTAAAGTGTCTGTCGTGATACTCATTATCATGCAGACTTCTTAGAGGAGACTTATGCTTGGCAATCAGAGCAATTTCAGACCCAAACCTAATGAATTGCTGCATATCTGTAAATCAAATAGGATTAGAGCTACCCATTCCAAGGGCCTAAATATGGCCTGCGACTTAAATAGGACATGCTCTGGGACAGATTTGTCTCCCAATGACTGCTACATCTTTGGAATAAGCTACTAATTCATGTGAAAAAGAGCACCTCTATGGCACTGTTAAGAGGAACCTAGATGAGTGGATGGGGTACCATAAATTCTTACCAGGTATAGCGCCCACAATCCTCCAGGACATGGGCAGTCATTATTAAATGTAATCTTGGGTATTGACTGTATTTCTATGGTATTACATTGGGATGAAATGGCTAGGCTTGAAATGACCTTCTATGATCCTATGATAACGAGCATTAGTGTGAAACTGCCATACCATGTTATCAAACAATGCACAAGTACTCCTAGTATACCATGATGTGGTTGGAACTCTTGCACTGTGGTCCACCATCTTGTCTGGAAGTGATGAATAACATATTCACTTCCTACATATGGAGTCTATGTCATAATGTCAAAAGTTTAAAAGACTGAAACAACAAAATATTGAAAATTCAAAATATTGAACATATTTTTAATGCAGGAGGCAAGCCCCCTGCACTCCATGTGGGTGTACCCACCTACCCATGCTAATATTATATATATATATATATATATATATATATATATATATATATATATGTGTATATACCAACTCTGAGATTGCACAACAGTGGAGAAAGGGCAAATTTCCATTTTTTCAATATTTTGTTTTTTTTTTTAGCCTTTTAAACTTTCAGTCTTATGTCATCAACCCTACATATGACAGTGGGCTAGAGGGTCATTACCATATTATAGCAATAAAGGGATTTGTTGCTTTGTAAGCACCCATTGAGGAAACTTGGGAAAAAAATCACTAGAAGGAGCAGTAAAAGCTTAGATAAGATAGCAAGCATAGCTACTAAGTAGCTCGTTTCACAATGGCATGACTGCATTTTCATAAAAAAGATAGGCTTAGAGTATAAACCATCAAAACACATGTACATTAAGCAGTGCAGTATACTAGTAAATATAAGACAAAATAAAAAGTCTTAAAAATATTTGAACTCTGACCAGTGCTCACTTTCTTTGACTCCTTATTTTATTTTCTCAGTCTGCTGTTACTGTGTCTTGGAGGAAGAATGATCACTAGAACATGTTTAAAAAAACAAACAAACTATGCACCTTTCTCCAGGAGACTGTGAGTTTAGCCGCTGTGCAAAACAATGCATTTCAAGCAGTAGTGAATCACTCATAAATACTTCAAGCAAAAACACATGAGCAGCCAGTCTCCTAGATAATAAAGTTTAAGCAATTGTGAAACAATTGGATAGTGAGCAACAGAGGAACACCCTGCTGAAACAAACTTGAAAATTAGATAGTTTATCATTCAGCCTCCAGGCATTGATTTGGATAATTTTGAGTCATTTGTGGATAAGCCAATAAGTATTCATTATTAACACTACAGAAAAGTTTGAGACTGATAAACCAGCACTAGGATGTATGTATCTACAATGAAGCAGGAAGGGGTAGTATTTTTATCTAAAAGTGTTCCACTTGCTACGCATTCCCATCTTAGATATTTGGGTGAAATTTGTACATTACTTTATTTTATGGTATGTATAATACACTGAATTGAGTTGTATTTGGTATTATACTTCGCCAGAAATTTTCACATACCACATACATTTCTGAGTTCAACAATGAAATGTTTAGTATAATCTGAAAGTCAAACCAGTGTGAAATTTCATTAATGTTAGATGTAGTTTTAGCTACTACATAAAGCTAAGGGTCTTTATGGACAGATAAATTAACTTCATTATTTAGTTAGAATAAGTATATTACTATGTGATTTGATTAATTAGTTAGCATACATGATTGCCATTTTTACAGCATGTTATTGAGGAGGTGTTTTTGCCATGCATTTGGGTTTCATGCCACTTTTAGGTTATGCTGAAGGTGCAGCCTTATGTGTTCATTTTCCAGTGTTGATTCTCTGTGTTCATTATTTCACACAGTCACCAACATGGATGTTTAATGCAGCATAGATATCAACATGCTGCTCATTGTACAATGATTCATTCCGAATGTTGGTTGTTGAGACCAATACATAATGTCATATTTTCTTCTTCTTCTTTTGGCTTTTCCCAGTTAAGGGTCAACACAGCAGATCACCTGACTGATCATGATTGGCAGTGGAGTTTTACAATGCCGAGTTGCCAGCCTGGCACCCAACCTTCGTCAGAAGGCACACACATGCACACACTCATGCCTAGGGCCAATTTAGAGTCTCCAATCCAACTAAAGGTCTTTGGGATGTGGGAGGAAAGCAGAGAACCTGGAGGAAACCCACGTGACCACAGAGAAGCCATGCAGACTCCACACAGAAGGCACCCCAGCCAAGGATCTAACCAGAGAGCATCTTGCTGTGAGGTGGCAACGCTAACCACTGCACAACTGCGGCCACCCACAGAATGTCATATAAATAAAAAACAGTAAAACATCATAAGTAAGAAATATAAGTTCAGACAAAGAGTAACCATCAGTTATACATACTTGTAACTTTTTCATGCAAGTGGAAGCATGCTTGTCTTACTTTCAGAATGAATATTAGCATTAACCAACAAGATTTGAAATCATCTCCCAGACCAATAACTTCACATCCCATGCATCTACATGTCACACTAAGGAATATCTTCCTCTATGCAAAGCTATTTCAAACATGAGTACATCCTCATATAGAAAAATACAGAACCATTTACTTCATAAAATAGTATGTCAGAAGAAGGATACAAGATGTCCACTATATACCAGCTCATGTAAACTGGTGCTTAGAAAAAAATAAGTTTGACAGAAATGTTTTGATATTTTATTGAGGAAAACTACATAAAAAGTTAGAAAGTACTATTTTCAACTATTTCATCAAAATTTATGGCACAGAAATTATTTTAACAAGATTTTACAGACTTTCCTCAGTACCTGGAAACTTAATCCACTTATCAAAATGTATGCTTCAGAGAGCCAACAGAGTGAAAAGTGTGTCAGAAATGACTTTACTCAAGTTATTTCTCCTTTAGAGGACCTAAAAGTAAAAACTGACAAGTTCTACAAAACACTGAAATTACTAGAAAACTACTGTAGTAAACACTAAAAAGCGCCGGTTAAACAAGGTTAAACTCTTTCTGGCTCCAGAAAGTCTGTTCTTCAATTTTTCCCTTAGAACTGCTCTGTTAGGAACCTAAACACTTTACACCTACACTAAAAAGTGCAGCACTTGTTCCAAATAGCTTTTTCTTCTCAAAAAGCTCAGCACTTGTCTTATAAGCATATCCCTTATCTTATAAGCATACTCTTTGCAGGTCAAGCACTCCTATATTATACAAATCTCTCACTAGCAAAACCCCCCAGGAGTGCCCACTTCCCTGCTAAGCCCACTACTTTTCTGTCTCATACCAACTCATAATTCTTTCTAGCATGTCGAAGGGTCAGATGCTGGCGTCCTCTCCTGCCCATTTGGTGAATCTGGGAATTCTGAGACAATGTTACAATTGCCTCATGTACACGGACAACCCTCTCCTCCTCCCACGTAACACTAACACTTGTGAGAGATGCAGCTATTTAGCCAGACTGGAGGCTGAGCTCTCTCAACTCAGGACTGGCAAGACCAGGCAGGAGGAGAAGGCAACTACACACACCACAATACCAGTCTCACATAACTCAACCACACCACTGAATCAAACACATAAACACACTAAGACATACTCGGAGGCTCTGAGTAAAAATTTACCTAAACAGCAGAGGCCTCCAAAGCAGACACCCAAGCAACTGCAAACTCAATACACCACACAAACAACACATAAACAACAAAATCAGTGTGCAAAGCAGTCACTGCCCTTAAGTCCAAATACAACACCAAACATACTTGTCATAGGTGACTCCATAGTCAGACACACTGACGTCCCGCTCACCAGCCTGAGTAAGGAGAAGGTCACAGTAAGCTGCCTGTCGGGCGCTAGAATCCGCCACATAACACAAGCACTCAGGTCTCTCAACAGCAGGTACAAGTACGACTCAGTCATTGTCCACGCTGGTGTCAACGACCTGAGACGTACCTCCTTGGACTACATGAAAAGAGACATTGAGGAGCTCTCTGATTATGTAGCCCAGGCAGGTATGACCCTGACCTTGAGCAGTATCCTACCTTCACCTAGAATGATGCCACCATACAGTGATAAGATGATCAGCTTTAATAATTGGCTTAAATTCTGGTGTCATTCAAAGGGGATCCAATGTCTGTCTGCCTGGGATGACATGCTGGACAAGCCACGCTGCTCGCAAGGGATGGCTTGCACCTGTCACCCTAGGCTTCCGGATATTGGCAAAGGCTCTGCCACCCCCATAGTGCCTTTTTAGGCAAGGCTCAAATTCTAAACCTACCACCCTAGAGCACAAAAAGTAAAAAACTAAGGGTAATGCTGCTCAATGCCAGAAGTCTCAATCTCAAGATGCACGCACTCGAGGCCCTTCTCAGTATGGAGAACATCGATGTCTGTGCTGTGACAGAAACCTGGTTCAAGGCTCATGAGAGCACCCCAGCACTAGCAGGTTTCACCTCATATCATCGGACACCACCAAGAAAGGAGGGGTGTCCATATTCATAAAGGACACCCACACCTCAAGGTTGGTGGCAATGCACGATGCATCGGAGACCATCCAGGTGCAATTAACCATAGGCAAGACTGCTCTGCAATTTGTAGCATGTTACAGGCCACCCTCTCAAACTCAGGAACCTCACATGGCCTTCCTGAAAACAATGGAGGTGATAAATGTATCTCCAAACACCATCATACTAGGTGACTTCAACTACCCTAATATAGACTGGGAACACTACTCAAGCCCAAACACTCTAGCCCAAAGGTTCCTGGAGTTCATAAACTCAAATGCCATGGAACAACTAGTCACCATCCCCACAAGAGGAGAAAACATACTTGATCTCATCATCATGAACATGGGATCACAATGTTCAACACCGGAAGTATACCCCTCACTGGTGAGATCAGATCATAAACTAATCTCGCTGGAGGTCCTCATCCCGCCCCACCTGAAATAAAAAGGCCACAGTGAAAACTTCTCAAAAGCCGACTTCACACTTCTAAAACTAGTGTGGTCTCCTTTAAGGCCCCTGAGCCAGTGGTAAACATTACTCAAACCGCTGAATCACTTACAAATGCCTTCTACCAGCACCTACAGGACTGCATGGATCAGGTAATCCCAAACAAAACTAAGACTCTTTGTACCAAAGGCAAGCGTCCAGTCTGGTGGACCCCAGCCATAAACAAGCTCTACAACAAAAGGAGGAAGCTACTACAAGATAGAGCAAAATCCTTGAAAGGTAAGACACCTTTGATCATTATAAGTAAAAAACTAAGAGCTCTCATAAAATCATCCAAGGCAAATTTTGAGAGAAAAATCGCCAAGGACTCAAAAGACAATCATAAGGCCTTCTTTAGCTATGTTAGAAACCTAGGAGGAAACTCCCAGATATGCTCAGAATTAGTTCAAAATGATGTAAAGATTACTGAACCTACACACATTGCCAACATACTGGCTGACAGGTTCAGTGCAAACTCCCCCCCCCCAAAAGGAGAGATATCTATACCAGAGGATTGTAGCCCCAAACATCTCCAACGCCCAGGTGAGAACTGCTCTCTCCAAAGCAAAACACAGCATCCATGGGACGGATGGTGTCCCGGCTGTGTGCTCCATGAACTCAATGAGGAATTAAACCCGCAGTTAGGACAGCTGTTTAATCTTAGCCTCACCTCAGGATAAGGAGTGGCGCCGTGACTGTGGTCCCACTTCACAAGGGCGGTGCCTCCACCGACCCTGGAAATTACCGTCCCATTAGCTTGACAAGCCTTATCTGCAAAGCCATGGAGAGGATCATAATGGAACTCATAAATAAAGACATAGGGAACTTGCAGACTTTGGATCCAACCCAGTTTGGCTTTGTCAATGGCAGATCATGCCTTTTAAACTTGGTTGACTTTTTTGAGACAGTCACCAAGGCCATTGATGAGGGAAAGGCAGTCCATACAGCCTACCTTGACCTGGCAAAGGCCTTCGACACAATACCCCACTCAGGTATCATCGAAAAACTCATCAGCTTGAATGTAAACCCATACATCACAAGATGGGTTGCAAACTGGCTAAGTGACAGAACCCACAGGGTCAGAGTTGCTGGAGCCATGTCAGACTCAAAGCCTGTCACAAGTGGTGTCCCTCAGGGCTCAGTCCTGGGTCCACTCTTGTTCGGCATCTACTTTTCTGAAGTACAAGCAAACACAGGAGGGTTATGGCTGACAAAGTTTGCAGATGACTGCAAACTGGGCCATAGTCGAAAACACATCTGACACAGATATCCTTCAGAAGGGCCTCACAGAAATGGATAACTGGTGCCAGAGCCATGGCCTAAAGTTAAATGCCAAGAAATGCATAGTCATACCCTTCGGGAAAAACAAGGTTACCCCTAGCTACCATATAAGTGGCAATCCACTGAGCACAGAAGAAGTCATTAGGGATCTGGGGTCCCAGGTTGACAGTAGCCTTCGCTTGACACTCATGTTGCTAAAGTAGTTAGGAAAACCTTCTACATTGCCCACCTGATCATGAAGGGATTCACATCTAGATCAAGGGAGGTCATCGTCCCCTGTACTCATCACTCATTAGACCTATGATTGAGTACAATGCCCCATTCGAATGTATCTGACCCGACACCTGCAGCAGCTGGAAAGGCCCCAAAAGTTCCTCACCAAAAGGATAAAGGGTCTCAAAAATATGTCTTATGCTGCCCGACTGAAAGAACTCCAGCTCTATTCAGTCTCATACCGCTTGCTCAGAGGTGACCTGTGCCTGACATATAAGGCCATGTCAAACCCTGATTTGATGAATATGCTTCACCTCAAAAATCTAGATCCTCAGAACCACAAGGGCGGAGACTTAAACCTTGACACGGTTATTAATAGAACATGCTGGAGGGACAGATTCATCACCCAGAGACCTATGCTGTGGAACAAAATCCCGGTACATGTGAGGCAGAGCACCTCGCTGGCCTTGTTCAAGAGGAATCTTGACCAATGGATGGGAGATATACCCCAGGGATTACTTCAGTGTCGCTGCTTGACAGAGGCACAGCAAAATAATAGGCATAGTTTTATTCAAACTAAAGGAAAGCCAAATAACTATGGGCTAGGCTTATAAATGCCCTTGGACAGATAGCCTAGTATGAACCTATGAACCTATGAACCTATGAAAAAGAGCTGCTGAATTATATTGTTCAACAATGCGGTAACTAGGCAAAAACAACAAGAAAATAACATAATGATTGCAAGGAAAATTAAAGTAACACAAAAATCAACTAGAATTCCTATTAAAACAAAATACTTAACTAGTAAATAAAATAGAAGACTTAGAATATCCAGCTAGGAATAATACCATAACAATATTCTGAATAACCAGAAAAAGATGGAATGAGAGAGGAGTACATGGTGAACTTCCAGACAGGTTTGCTACCAAATATATTAAACTTATAATAAAGATTACCTCTTATACTACTTCCAAGAAAGATTATCCCCTAGATTTAATAAAATCTGTGTAGGCACAGTGTAGAGACTACATGGAATGTATGCATGTACACTGCCACAGTTCCCCCTCGGCAGCACGCCATCCATATTAATGATGGCATGCTGCTGAGGGAGAGCTAAGTAGCATGGATATTGAATCAGTGTATGGAGAAGTGTAGTTGATACCCATGGTTGCAGATGAGAGTGAGGCCCCCTGTAATGTTCCCCACCACTGTTGTAATGTTGTGAAGTATGTCAAATGTATAATATGTCATTTTATGATGTTTTATGCTTTTTTCTTTTTTCTTTTTATTTTAAATGCATGTTTGTGCTGCGTGGCGCAGAGCACAGCAATGCCAAGCTATGCTCACATATAGACAGCTGATGCCTGCCAGACATCTAAAAATAGAAACTGGATGTAATTAATTATCATAATTATTTTTTTTTCTTTTTACTTTATTTTTCAATTGCTGTTTGCATGGGACGGAGCACAGGAGAGCTGAGCGGAGCTTATACATAAATAGCTGACACCTGCCACACATCTAAAAGTAGAAACCGGATGTAATTAATTATTTATTTATAGGTGTGTTTAAGCTGAGCTTATACATAAATAGCCAACACCTGCCACACATCTAAAAATAGAAACTGGATGTAATTGTTTATTTACAGGTGTCTTTAAGTGGGTTTGCGCAGAGAGGCATGGTGCTCAGCAACACATACAGGTAGCATAGTAGTATATGTAAAGGTATACTAGTTTTTATAACATCCAAGTAGATATAGCTACATGGGTTGAGTTACAGTCTTATGTGTAGTAGGTTCTGGGTTTGAGCCCATAACAGGCAGAATATGTCTGTAAATGAATGAACTATCTTTCTTTAATTTTATTAAACTATTGTGAATTTTGTCACTGCTGCACTTTGCTAAGCACTGCTCATTTATGCTAAATATTGCATAAACATGCTAATGGCAACCAATGTTTGTGTGGTGCTAAGCCTTGCTAAAACCATGGTTCTGCAAGTTTTCACACTGCTTGGCTTTGCTTAGCTGGTTTGTGAGCTGCTAAGTGACGAAGCACTTTTTTGAATGTTGCTCAATGACAAGTACGTGCAGAAAAACAGTCTATATGAAGCCCAATAGGCATGAATTTTGCATCATTCACTGGAGTTCAATCAACAGGCTGGCAGTGTTGGGGAAGGTGGTGCACTTTTGGGTGCAGAGGTTTGGTATTCAGGAGTCCAGGGTCACGGTTATGCTTCTGGTTAAAAAACATGAACCCTGTCTGATGCAGGGCAGATTCCAGGGCTCACAGTGTAAGGCAGAGGCTTGGAACTGTTTGGCCAGGGAACTCACCAGTGTTATTGGTATGGACCCCACAGGTGAGCAGTGTCATCACCATTATGATGACCTGACGAGGAGAAAGAGAGGAACCTTGGACACCTGGGTCCAAGAGGTTAGAGCATGAAATGCCCCACAAATATGTAAGTAAATTGTCCTCTGTTTTACCAATATGCAAGCTGAATGTCTGCGAAACTGGTATGCATAATGGTGTGCTTCTCTCCCAAAAGCTGCAGCTGAGAGGGCTCGGAATGTCGAGTCCCATGCCGGGTAATTGGCCAGTTTGTTCTGTGAGCGTAATAAGTATGGATTCAGTATGTTAACTGTAGTGAAATAGGCAAGAAAGACTAAAGCATTTCCTGCAATAAAGTATACACAAGAAAAACTGTAGTGCAATAAATGGGCAAGTAGAACTGTAGTGCAATAAATGGGCAATTAGAGATATAGTGCAATGAACAATAACAACTGAAGTTCAATAAAAAAATAAACAATACCAATAACAGTAAGCAAAATAGTGTTCAGCACAATTATATTGTCATAACCCTGGCAGTAGAGCTGTATGCGTTTTTGTCTATGGTAAGGTTTCTGCAGTCAAGTGTAACACTGTACTAGCTGTAGAATGCAAAACTAATGGCCTGCAAACTGTATTGCTTATATCATAGTACTGTCCAAGAATGTCTCTGGGCCAAAATCGGTCATATAATGCTCTCTGTTTCTCCTACTTCACGTTATAAAGGTATAATGGTGAGGTAGCCCACTCCATGGGCAGATACTGTGGGTACACTTCACAGATATTTCAAAACAATAACAATACAAAATGTTTTAATATATGCAGTACGATTGTATTCCATGCATGTTCTACTGTTACTGCAGTCAGTTACAACACTGTAATAATTCTAGAATGCAAAAAGAATGTCCTGTAAGTTGTATTGTTCAACTCTTAGTATGGTTCAAGGTTATCTCTAGCACACTATCAGTCACGTAATGCTCACATTTTCTCTATCCCCAGAAACAAAAGCTATATGACCTTTTTACTGTTTCACTGCATTTGTGTACTGTTTTATACTGTATTTTTCATTGCTAGATAGTGTTTCATTACTGTAATTGCATTTTTACTGAATTACTTAATTTAATGTGCTTTTTCATACTGAGAATTGTATTTTCTGTTTGTGAGTAGCTAGTAGCTAGTAGCTGTAGTATAGTTCCTTACCCTCCCTCATTGTTGGTGTCTTTTTCTTATATTTGATGGCTTTGCAGTTGCCCGCCCCTACAGTAAATTTGGTCTGGGACACTCCTCCCAGTCTACTGTCATTAGTTCATTCTACTTAATACAGAGAGAACATTTGTGAAGGCCAACCCAGTTAGTTTGTTAACCTTGAATTATATTCTATTCCTCTTTTCTCCCTTTCCACATTATAAAAAAAACACTTTGCTAGAATCTACCATTGCTAGAATCTCCTTGTGCTCTGAATGAGTGTGTTTCTCAAACAATCTGGATATATAGAGCTGATAGGTATATTTTTGGCACTTTTTAACTGTTCAGAGTTCTGCACTGTCTTAATTTTTGCTTGACTGAATTATTTATATATTTGCTGGCATGGGTTTCTAATACTCTAAGTGCCTCCATTTTTAGTTTTTCCTAATTTACTGCTTTCTGCACATGTTTTAGTCATTTTTAATTTAATTGCATTTATTTAAACTGTATTTGCTTTAATATTGCTACACACTTGTGTGCTAACTTGCACTGCATTTGAATTGTTTTACTGCTGTTTTAGTTGCTTTTCTATAAAAAAAAAATCTAAGCTTGTTTCTCACCTTTCCTGTAACTAGTGTAGCCCAGATACAGATTTGCTGTATCCAGGACTGTCTGTAAGCTTCTGAGCCCCCCAAGCCTTTCTGTGTTGGAGGGAAGCCTCCTAGTTTATCAGTGGGAGTGGTAAGCATTAGGTATCCTAGCTACCACAAGAGTAGTGTTTTCTGGCCCAGAAATTGTAGTTCAGTGGCTGTTTGGGCAGTTTTTCCATCCCCTTCAACTTTCTGGTTTAAAAGTCCACATTTGCACTTGTTTCCTGCCTTTCATGTAATTAGTCTAGTCCTGATACAGATTTGCTATATCCAGGACTGTTTGTAAGCTTCTGAACCCCGCAAGCCTTTTTGTGTTGAAGGGAAGCCTTCCAGCTTATCAGTGGGAGTGGTAAGAACTAGGTAGCCTATCTACCACTAGTGGAGTGGTTTCTGGCCCAGAAATTGTAGTTTATTGAATGTTTGGGCAGTTTATCCATCCCTTTCAACTTTCTGGATTAAAAGCCCGCATTTGCACTGGTTTGCACTTGTTTAAGCTCCGCTCAGCGGTGCCGAGCTGAGGTAAACTATTACTGGTGCCAGAAAGTCTGCTCTTCAGTTCTTCCCTTAGATCTTGCTAGTTGTTTCTCTCTTGCACTTCATATAGCCTAATCGCTTTGCACTTCAACAGGTTTTTGTAGCAATTATTATAGCAAACCTAAGAGCCATCAGCACTAGTCATTCTTCACATAAATAGTTCCAGTACTTAGTAGTTATGACCACCCCTCCTGGCATGATTAAAGGCCAGTTCCCTGTGCTTTCTCCTATTAACCTGGTGCACTTGGACATTCTGAGCAGTGTAGCAGCTGCCTCATGTACACAGACAACCCTCTCCTCTTACCTTCCAACACTCAGACTTGTGAGAGATGCACTTATATCACCAAACTGTAAGCTATGCACTCTCCAGCCAAGAGCAGACTCGCTGGTTAAGAGGAGAAGGTCAACACCTGCACCACACCCCATGGAACACATAGCCCTCCAGAACACCCGCTATCACATTTCTCACATAAAAACACAAACCACACACCCACCTTCATGGAGGCACTCAATAGAAATGTAACCAGACATCAGAGACCTCCAAGACAGAAATGCACTTGACCACCACAACACAGCACAAATCACAGAACCCATAGCTCACCTCCACAGTGTGCCCCAAAACCTAAGACCCTAAGGCCAAACACCTTGCCCAATGCACTAATCATAGGTGACTCAATAGTGAGACACAAATGCCCCACTCACTAGGTTGAATAAGGAAAGGCAACTCAGCTGTTTATCAGGTTTCAGAATCCGACACATAATACATGCACTCAGGTCACTCCATAACAAGTACAAGTATGACTTTGGCATTGTCCATTTGGGTGTGAATGACCTGAGACACACCTCCCTGGACTACATAAAAAGAGACATGGTGGAGCTCTCGGATTATGTGGCTCAGGCAGGTATGACACTAGCCCTGAGCAATATCCTACTGTCACCCAGAATGATACCGCAGTACAAACAAAAATTGATTGACTTCAACAATTGGCTAAGTTTCTGGTGTCATTCTAAGGGGATCCAGTATCTGTCTGCTTGGGATGACATGACTGACAGACCTTGATGCTTTGCCAGAGATGGCCTGCATCTGTCACCCCTGGGTTTCTGGGTACTAGCTAAGGCTCTTGCCACCTCTATAGTGCCTTTTTAGGTGGTGTTCCAAAGACAAAATTATCACCATAACAGCTATAAATAAATGCAATCTGAAGGTCATGCTGCTCAATGCTAGAAGTCTACATCTCAAGATTCAATCGCTTGAAGCACTCCTCAAAATGGAGAGTGACATTTGTGTTGTTATGGAGACCTAGTTTAAAGTGGAAGAAAGCACCCCTGCACTACCAGGCTATAACTCATTTCACACCTTTTGGTCCCAAAACATAGACCAAAGCTCCAAAGGCAGTGGTGCCTCCATATTCATAAAGGGTATGCACACTAGTAGCCCAGCATATTGCATCTGAGATACTTCAGGTACAACTAACATTGGGTATGACTGCGATCCAGGTCATAGCCTGCTATAAGTCACCAACCATGTCCCTACACTCTCACTCCATGCTCCTAAACACCCTGGAATCTATCAAGGTCCAACCCAATACTCTCATACTAGGAGACGTTAACTATCCCTCCATCAACTGGGAAAACTACTCAAGCACCAATGCACTGGCCCATCTCTTACCAAAATTCATCAGTTCTAATGCCCTGGCCCAGCTCATTCTTACCCTCACTAGAGGAAACAACATCTTTGGCCTGGTTATTACTAACATGGACAACTGTTGCTCTGCACCAATAGTTAATTCCACCCTGGGTAGATCCGACCACAATTTAATCACCATGGAAATCCACATCTCACCCACATCCTTCGTAAAGGTATCCACCATGAAAAACTTCTCCAAAGCTAACTTTGAACTCCAAAAAACAGAGGTGGCTAACTTCACAGCACCCATGCCAATGGAAAATAGATTAATGACTGCCAAATAATGCACCAATGCACTGTACGAGCAAGTACATAAATGCATGGAACTAACCAAACCCAAAAGAACCAAGAAACTCTCCTTCATAAAAAGGAAGCCAGTCTGGTGGTCCCCTGCCATTAATAAACTGTACAATGGAAGGAAAAAACTGTTGCAGAAAAAGGTGAAGTCCAAAGACTAGAAACATTTCTTTATCAGCATCAACAAAAAGTTGAGATCCCTCATCAAAACCTCCAAAGCCAGCTATGAAGGCAGAATTGTGGCAGACACTAAAAACAACTACAAAGCCTTCTTTAGTTATATCATGAATCTCCATGGCAATGCCCAGATTTGCTCTGCATTACTGCACAATGGTACCTCCTATACTGAGTCAACAGATATTGCCAACATACTGGCTGACTGATTCAATGCCAACCTTACCCCTCTCTCCCCCACAAAGGACCAATATCAATGCCAGAAGAATGCCAGGTACCCTGCATTACTGCAGCACCGGGTAAAGCTGCATTGTCTAAGGCCAAGAATACAGCTTCTGTAGGACCTGACAATATCCCTGGCTGTGTTCTACATGAATTACAAAGTGAACTGGCACCACATCTGTGTGCTCTGTTCACTCACAGACTCACCTCAGGCTTTGTCCCTACCGAATGGTGCACTGCTACAGACATCGCACTCCATAAAAGAGGAGTGACTACAGACCCTAGAAATTATCACCCCATTAGCCTGACAAGTCTGATATATAAAGCTATGGAGTGCATCATCATGGACCTAATTAACAAGGATATAGGGAATCTCCAAACTCTAGATTCCACACAAATTTGGTTTTGTGAAAGGTAGATCATGCCTGCTAAATCTGGTTGACATCTTTGAGTCAGTCACCAGAGTGGTGGATGAAGGTAAGGCAGCTCATACAGCCTCAATATGGCCAAGGCCTTTGATACAATTCCTCACTCAGGAATTATTAATAAACTCACCAAATTAGGCATTAATCCCTATATAATTAGGTAGGTTGCAAATTGGTTCACAGATAGAACACACAGTGTGAAAGTAACGGACTCCAAGTCAGACTGCTGACCAGTCATGAGTGGAGTTCCACAGGGATCGGTCCTGGGTCCTCTCCTGTTTGGCATCTACTTCTCAGAACTCCAGGTCAACATGGAGGGACTCTGGCTGACCAAATTCGCAGATGACTGCAAGCTGGGAACCATTAACTCCCCAAGTGATGCAGACATCCTACAGAAAGGCCTCACTGAGACCAATGACTGGTGTTGAAACCATGCTTCGTCATCTCCTTTGGGAAAAACTCAGTTCCCACTAATTACCACATCAATGGGCGCACACTGAACACTGAAGGTATTATAAGAGATCTGGGGACACAGGTTGACAGTAATCTCTCCTTTGACCACCACATTGCCACTGTGGTCAGGAAGTCCTTCTGTGTGGCATATCTCATTACCAAGGGTTTTGCATTCAGGAAGAAAGAGGTCATCAGTTCTCTCTACTCTTTCCTCATTAGACCAATCATAGAGTATATTGTCCCATTTGGCATGTACCTCACTAGACACCTGCAACAGCTGGAGAGGATACAAAAGTACCTCACAAAGTGGAACCTAGGCCTTAAACACATGTCCTACATGGAGAGACTCAAAAAACTCCAGCTATTGTCTGTCTCTTATCATCTACTAAGAGGCAATCTCTATTTGACTTACAAAGCCATGTCTGACCCAGCTCTGTTAGAAATGTTACATCTAAAGAAATCCCAATCCCTCCGCTCCACATGCTCCAGACACCTCAGCCTCATTTCCACAATCAACAGAACATGCTGGAGGGACAGTTTCATAACCCAGCGACTGCCCATGCTCTGGAATAGACTTCTCTTACATGTCAAGCAGAGCACCTCACTAGCCCTCTTCAAGAGAAATCTTGTTGAGTGGATGGGAAATAGAAAGTTCACCCCGGGGATCACTCCAGTGGCTCTTCTTGATAGAGGCACTGGGAACTAATGACAGACGGCACAATGCCAGAGCACTTCTATGGGCTAGGCTTGTAAAGACCCCAGGGCCATTAACCTAGTGCATATCTATGAACCTATGAACCTATGTGTGAATTAGCCCATGTTATGAGCAGATATTGTGTTTTAAAATCAGTAAGAATAACGTGTTCACCAGCATCATTGATTCAAAAATAAATCTGTCTACTTCCAGTATGTCTGTATTCCTTGCATGTTTGTATTAAGTTGCTGCAGTGAATTATTGCATTATTTGCAGATGTTCTCTGCAGTCACAGCTATTGATTTCTATTCCCATGCCTGGTAACTAATGGATGATGGCTGTCTAGTTTATGAACTGTACACAAACATGCCTCTCAAGTGTCAAGATTTCTCATACTGTAATTAATATTGCATAATCCATCTGTCATAGGATTACCACAGACATGATTACCTGGAATGCAAAGTATTACCAAATCTGCTTACATTTACATAACACCTTAGTAGTTATATAAGTCCACATGATGTACAATTGTTCTGTCTGGCTATGTACCTGCATTTGTTATTGCTTGGCCCATACTGTCCCATGAAACAGCTTGAGAGGTATGTATGTGTACATCACCTATAGGAGACTTGTAGGCACTGTGCACAAAACTGACAATACACACCTGTAGAGTTACTGTTACCACTGTTTTCAGGGATATAATCTGCAATGTCACTAATGGACTGTTTTTCTCTCTCTCCCCCCACACCTTATCTGCTTGTATTTAATATTGTTATGTATTATTATGGTTTGCTATTAACATATTCTGGGCAGGATTCACGAAGCCTCCGTGTAAGAGTTATAACTCTTACACGGAGGCTGCAGTTAAACAGAGTGATGTCAGCATGCTCTGCATATTCATGAGAGCATGCTGAATCACACCTAAGGCTAACACGGTCCGTGTAAGACAGTAGGGGGTGTGTCCATAGGCTGAGCCCTGTAAGCGGACACGCCCCCAGAAGAGTAAAAGTGCCCAAAGTAAACACCCACGACAGAGTCCATGGAAATGTGAATAAACACAACACATGCCCCCACAGACTACGAACATAAAATGTACAAATGAACATCTCCTAATTTTTTTTTAAATTGTAAAGATGTTTAACCGTGAGTGCGCTCGTTTGCATGGGCGTGCCTGTAGCGCAGCCACAGTTAGCAGTCAGTGGGAAAGCATATAAGAACTAAATATGCAAAGTAAGCCAAGAAGCAATAGCGTAGCGGTAGAGATGTTGGCTGAAGAGCAGGCATTCATGGTTCGAGCCCCCACAACATCAATTTTTATTTGTAGCAATATAAGCACGAAACAAGTCCCTGACAAACATGTACACATAAAATCACATTTTATGTAAAATGTAATGAAATAGCCCATTTATATTGAAGAAATGTGAGGTAACAAAACAATAAAAAATGCCAGATGTGCCCATAGCTGAGCTACAGTTTAACAGGGTGAGTGCATCTGCCCGTAGGTGAGCAGTGGTTTAACTGGTGCAAAATGAGTGCCCGTAGTTGAGCAGTGGTTTAACAGGTGCAAAATGAGTGCCCGTAGCTGAGCAGTGGTTTAACACGCTGAAACTATGTGCCCCTAGCTGAGCTGAGTGTAATATGCGTGCTGATAGCCAAATGAGGCTTAAACCAGTGTACCCCATTTGCGCGGAGCTGCGCACCGCGCAAACAAGCTAACCGACGGGCAACGTTGAGCAAGCCATATCAAAACTGCCTTTACACAGACACACCCCTCAGCTTGTCTAGACAGTCATAAAAAATAAAAAGTAGTGGCCAGGTTCGAACCCAGGATACTATACACCATAGTCAAGGTACTGAACCACTAAGCCATGACAGTAGTACCTATAAATGCAATAATAGAAAATATATAGGAATGAATACAAACTGGAGCATGACAATGCAGGTTCAGTGAAGTTGATACAATTCCAAAATGGCCAATCACAGATATGTGTGGGAAAAACGGTCTATATAAGCCCCATAGGCGGGAATACACAGCATAAACAATTGTAGAACTGACTTGCAGCCAGAATGACAGGAGTAGGTGAGGGTAGTTGCTTTGAGCACAGGACCCCGGTCCTGGGGTTTCCCTCCTTTTTTGGCTTTTCCCAAAAACTTTTCCTAAAAAAGGGAAAACCCCCAAAGGTCAACAGGGGGAGGGGACCTTCCTTGGGTTTTTAAAAACCCAAAATTTGGAAAAAGATGACTGCAAGCTGGGAACCATTAACTCCCCAAGTGATGCAGACATCCTACAGAAAGGCCTCACTGAGACCAATGACTGGTGTTGAAACCATGCTTCGTCATCTCCTTTGGGAAAACCTCAGTTCCCACTAATTACCACATCAATGGGCGCACACTGAACACTGAAGACATTATAAGAGATCTGGGGACACAGGTTGACAGTAATCTCTCCTTCAACCACCACATTGTCACTGTGGTCAGGAAGTCCTCATGTGTGGCATATCTCATTACCAAGGGTTTTGCATCCAGGAAGAAAGAGGTCATCAGTTCTCTCTCTACTCTTTCCTCATTAGACCAATCATAGAGTATATTGTCCCATTTGGCATGTACCTCACTAGACACCTGCAACAGCTGGAGAGGCTACAAAAGTACCTCACAAAGGGGAACCTAGGCCTTAAACACATGTCCTACATGGAGAGACTCAAAAAACTCCAGCTATTCTCTGTCTCTTATCATCTACTAAGAGGCAATCTCTATTTGACTTACAACGCCATGTCTGACCCAGCTCTGTTAGAAATGTTACATCTAAAGAAATCCCAATCCCTCCACTCCACATGCTCCAGAGACCTCAGCCTCATTCCCACAATCAACAGAACATGCTGGAGGGACAGTTTCATAACCCAGTGACTGCCCATGCTCTGGAATAGACTTCTCTTACATGTCAAGCAGAGCACCTCACTAGCCCTCTTCAAGAGAAATCTTGTTGAGTGGATGGGAAATATAAAGTTCACCCCGGGGATCACTCCAATGGCTCTTCTTGATAGAGGCACTGGGAACTAATGATGGACGGCACAATGCCAGGGCACTTCTATGGGCTAGGCTTATAAAGACCCCAGGGCCATTAACCTAGTGCACATCTATGAACCTATGAACCTATGTGTGAGTTAGCCCATGTTATGAGCAGATATTGTGTTTTAAAATCAGTAAGAATAACGTGTTCACCAGCATCATTGATTCAAAAATAAATCTGTCTACTTCCAGTATGGCTGTATTCCTTGCATGTTTGTATTAAGTTGCTGCAGTGAATTATTGCATTATTTGCAGATGTTCTCTGCAGTCACAGCTATTGGTTTCTATTCCCATGCCTGGTAACTAATGGATGATGGCTGTCTAGTTTATGAACTGTACACAAACATGCCTCTCAAGTGTCAAGATTTCTCATACTGTAATTAATATTGCATAATCCATCTGTCACAGGATTACCACAGACATGATTACCTGGAATGCAAAGTATTACCAAATCTGCTTACATTTACATAACACCTTAGTAGTTATATAAGTCCACATGATGTACAAGAATTCTGTCTGGCTATGTACCTGCATTTGTTATTGCTTAGCCCATACTGTCCCATGAAACAGCTTGAGAGGTATGTATGTGTACATTACCTATAGGAGACTTGTAGTCACTGTACACAAAACTGACAATACACACCTGTAGAGTTACTGTTACCACTGTTTTCAGGGATATAATCTGCAATGTCACTAATGGACTGTTTTTCTCTCTCTCCTCCCACACCTTATCTGCTTGTATTTAATATTGTTATGTATTATTATGGTTTACTATTAACATATTCTGGGCAGGATTCACGAAGCCCCCGTGTAAGAGTTATACCCCTTACACGGAGGCTGCAGTTAAACGGAGTGATGTCAGCATGCTCTGCATATTCATGAGAGCATGCTGAATCACACCTAAGGCTAACACGGTCCGTGTAAGACAGTAGGGGGCATGTCCATAGGCCAAGCCCTGTAAGCGGGCACGCCCCCAGAAGAGTAAAAGTGCCCAAAGTAAACACCCACGACAGAGTCCATGGAAATGTGAATAAGCACAACACATGCCCCCACAGACTACGAACATAAAATGTACAAATGAACATCTCATATTTTTTTTTTAAATTGTAAAGATGTTTAACCGTGAGTGCGCTTATGCTGGCGCGTAAGCGCAGAGCCACAGTTAGCAGTCAGTGGGAAAGCATATAAGAACTAAATATGCAAAGTAAGCCAAGAAGCAATAGCGTAGCAGTAGAGATGTTGGCTGAAGAGCAGGCATTCATGGTTCGAGCCCCCACAACATCAATATTTATTTGTAGCAAAATAAGCACGAAACAAGTCCCTGACAAACATGTACACATAAAATCACATTTTATGTAAACTGTAATGAAATAGCCCATTTATATTGAAGAAATGTGAGGTAACAAAACAATAAAAAATGCCAGATGTGCCCATAGCTGAGCTACAGTTTAACAGGGTGAGTGCATCTGCCCGTAGGTGAGCAGTGGTTTAACTGGTGCAAAATGAGTGCCCGTCATTGAGCAGTGGTTTAACAGGTGCAAAATGAGTGCCCATAGCTGAGCAGTGGTTTAACACGCTGAAACTATGTGCCCCTAGCTGAGCTGAGTGTAATATGCGTGCTGATAGCCAAATGAGGCTTAAACCAGCGTACCCCATTTGCGCGGAGCTGCGCACTGTGCAAACAAGCTAACCGATGGGCAACGTTGAGCAAGCCGTATCAAAACTGCCTTTACACAGACACACCCGGCCAGCTTGTCTAGACAGTCATAAAATTAAAAAGTAGTGGCCAGGTTCGAAGCCAGGATACTATACACCAAAGTCAAGGTACTGAACCACTAAGCCATGACAGCAGTACCTATAAATGCAATAATAGCAAATATATAGGAATGAATACAAACTGGAGCATGACAATGCAGGTTCAGTGAAGTTGATACAATTCCAAAATGGCCAATCACAGATATGTGGCGGAAAAAACGGCCTATATAAGCCCCATAGGCAGGAATACACAGCATAAACGATTGTAGAACTGACTTGCAGCCAGAATGACAGGAGTAGGTGAGCAAGTTGCTTTCGAGCACAGAGGTGGGGTGTTGAGGAGTCCAGGTACATGGTCTGGCTCCTAGCCCACAATCATGAGGCCCAACTCATGCAGGGCCAGGTCCTGTGGGGAGCATATAGGGCTGAGGCGTGGGACCGGTTGGCTCATGATCTCACCAGTGCCACAGGGATTCCAAGGACTGGTGAGCAGGTCCGGCCACCACCATGCGGACCTGAAGAGATGCAAGCAGGACCAATTGAACCTTTGGATCCAGGAGGCCCGGCAAATGCCCAACACCCCACTACTGAGTAAGTTACATTTAATTATGTATGTAAGAAATTAAACTAGCTGATATTATGGAGATGTGTATTCCACTATTACTTCATTTATATTACAGCTGCAGGTGTCTGTTCTAATAACCGCAGAGCCTATGGCGATAGGCTGGTGCGGTTGCACCACCAGGCAGGTCAGTAATCCACTCCCAGTAACTGTAAAGAAATATAAAAGTATGACAGTTAGCAAAAGAGTGCAGTGTAGTCACTAAGTAATAAAATGTGCAAGTAACAGTGTAAAAGTGTTTGCAAGTATTGCTTGATTACAAAAGTGTGTTGCAGTATGTAATCCAAACATAAAAATGAAAATGTCTGACATAAATTCTGAAATAATGATGCCCCACCTGTAAGAAAATAGTACACAACCTGCAGCAGGCTGAAAAGTACAGCTGCAGAAGATGATGAAATCACATGTGTGAAATATATCCCTGTTGAAATACTGAAACATGACAGAAGTGAGACTGCTGATAAAGATTGTAATAACTACAGGTAAAACATGTCAATAAAGCCTAGAAGTAAGTACCATCCTGAATAGTAAAATGAAAACAAGTGAGAGAGTGCGAGAAAGTGCCATGAATCCAGCAATACAGTAGTAATAACCCCTGAATAAAGTATACTGCAGTCAGTACAGAATGAAATGCATGTGAGAATCCAAACCAAACAGCGAAATCTGTTCAAAGTGTTGCTGCATCTGGAATGTGTATCCCAAAATCTGGATATGTTGCTCTCAGTCTGCAATATGCAGATAGTATGATTGTCTGATATAACAAACATCCACACCTGTCTATAGCTATATAAAGCAAATGTAGCAGGATGATGTAGCTGAACAAAGATAGATATGAATGTGTATGAAGAACAATAAAATGTATATTGATGTTGCAGTAACAGTCCTATCACCAAGTTGAAGTAGTTATCATATGGGAAACTGTAGTTAGAACAGTAGTGTGTATATATGTGCAGCTATTAGAAATGTACAGCATATGAATTGGTATTCGAAGGTGTTAATATTATTTTCTTCACCCCATCCTATAACCATATATAACCCATTCCATGTGAAAATGGTATGTGCAATCACAATTAACACCCCTGGACATTTGTCCTGTTGGGTCATATATATTTGCATGTCCGTTGATGCATCTGCCCTGTTCATACATCCAAACCTGATGGCCTGTTGCCATCAATCAACCCTGCATGTTGTTGGACTGTATATTGCTGTTCAAATTATGCATGTGTTATGCTCGCTGTTCAATGGTGTGAATATCTGGGTGTTTGGTTAATGGGAATACTAATGCATGCTGTTACAACTAATTGTGAATGGTACTATATGTCACTAACCCAAACTGTCATGACATAATGCAAAACATAGGACGACAGGGAAGGTGGGTTCCAGCGGACCCACCTCTCCCACCTCAGCTGGCGAGTGCACCTGGTACTAGTGCCCAGTCTGGACCCTCCTCCGGTGGCCCTGTGCCACCTATGGGTGGAAACACTGCAGGGGATGGGGCTCGTCCCCCCTCTGCAAGTGTGGCCGGAGGAGAACCACCACTCACCCTCCGTAGCGTCCAGACTGTGGTGCGTAGGGAGATCCGGGACTCTGTTCTCGAGCCCCTACGCCAGCTTGAGGCACAGGTGGCACAACTTACGGGCATGCCTGTTGCCCGGCCTACGCAGCCCCCAGCACAGCCCCATCCTGGGCAGTGAAGGAACAGTGGCAACTGCCTATGGGTGGGGATATCAGTTCCACTGTTGCCATCTGTGGGCTCATGGCCTCTGGATATCCAAACCTCCATCCACGTCAATTGTGTAACCCCCCCACACGTATCATACACCGCCCCTGTATGTGTCTCTCACCTGAAAAAAAAAAGGGCACTCTGTACCCACAAAAAAATTATGCCCCATACATAGCTGCCCATTCCGCACACATGTCTGCTGGACATGGAAACTATCAATTATAATTGGCTGTACAACAAGTATTATTGTTGTCCTGACACCTCTCTCAGAGGTGGAAGGTTTCAAATGTCACACCAAATTACATACATATGCACAGCTGTTGCTGATGAAGAAATGGTCAGCTATGGGCCTTACCTACATCCCTCCTGCAAATCCCAAGCTTGTTTCCCTACTGTCTTACCCTCTTTGTGACCCCTTTTTCACCACTTTCCTGTCTCCCCCTTTTCATTTCTTTCAAAGAAAATAGCTGGTGTGCGCCAGAGTAAGCACTGTTAAGCAGTTCTAAGCTGGCAGGTGCAGGTGCATGGAGCTAAACGCCAGTGCGATATGCATGAGTCTGCCAAGCAAACCAGCGCTAACCTGGTTACAACTGCTTAAAATGCCTTAGTCACTCTGATTGACAGGTCCTGTAGTCAGTTCAAAAGCAAAATAAAATCCCACTGTCAGTCACGAACCCAGGACCTTGGAAACAGTAGTCTGCATGACCTACCACTAAGCCATGACTCTTATACAAGAACATTGTGCTAAAATAAATATAACATGTAATAGTAGGGATGAATGTAAAGGGAATATAGGATGTGTAGTACATAAAGCATGTCATTTAGAATTACTGTCAAAACTACTGGATCCCCATAATAGTAGTGTGTGAACAGAAACAGCCATGCTAGTTGGTAGCTTGTAGGTAATAATGTCAGTTAATGTACATATATAAATGTATGTATATTTACACATATATATATATATATATATATATATATATATATATATATATACACATATATAAATATATATCTATATATAGTTGTAGGTGTCATTGTGCATACACACTTACTACAGGGAACAGGAGAGAGGAATGGAGAAATGTGAATCTACAACACAGCTTGAATCATGAGAGAGATACTAACCTTTACACTCACTTTACGCAATTAGCAAATGCTGGCTTACAATTGGTGCAGAGGCCATCACATGGACCTATACGGATACCTACAAAAGCATCCTGTACTAACACTCCACACATGCAATACGTTCATTGCACTGTCTGGAAGCAGACAGAGGGAGAGAGACAGACAGAGACAGAGAGAAAAAAAAAAAAAAAAAAAAAAAAAAACACACGGTACACACTGTGACTCTAAGCTGTCAGCAGTGACAGTAGCAGCAGGAAGCAGAAGCAGTGGTAACGCAACCAGCTGCGACAAACACAGGTAATGCAAAGTAGCAGGTTAATAGTCTGCATACTGTGAACCCTCCAAATGTGTCATAGGTCTGTATCTATAGGTATGTCCATGTGATATGTTGTGTGTACGTAGTTCCACCAAAAGGGGATGACTATACATTACATGTCAGTCAGTGTTAGGCCATGATCCTGGCAGTAGTTGTCTGTGCGTTGCCCTCAGCAATGGCTGTAGTGACTGTTTTGAAAGGTCAGCCAGGTTCAAAAGGCAGGATCAGCCCATCACAAAGGCAAAAGCTGGCTAGGAACAAGTGTCTGCAGGTACCCGATATCACTGCATATGCATCCCATACTGAATAATTCCATAGCTTAGCAGACCAGGCTGGTTATGCATATGATGTGGTAGTTTCCAGGGTCAGTAGAGGTGTTTCCTTAGTGGTGTGGGACCACTGTTGCTGTATGCCAGTGTCCAGGTACATATCCTGTAGTATAGCCAAGATTAATTATCAGTCTTATATGCGGTTGTATGTCCTCTTGGAGTGCATGTAGCACACATCCAGGGATACCATCAGGTCACAGTGATGCTGTGTGTTCTGCTTTGCTGAGGGCGGCCCTCACCTGGACATGTGAGATGATAGGGAGGTTACATACAGCTGTGATAATTATTTCAACTGGTGGGGGAGAAGGAGGGGGGATACGTGCACCGAACCTGTCTGCAAGAATGTTGCCAATATCTGTGTGTTTGGTGAATGTTAAGTAGGTGTGTATTAACACAGAGCATATCTGAGTCATTTGGTCCATATGTGTAACATAACTGAAGAAGGCCTTGTGGTTATCCATAGTGTTTGTGGCCATTTCCCTCCCAGAGTAGGCTGTGGCCATTGTTATGAGAGACCGTAGCGTAGTACCAGTGCTGACCACAGATGCCTTCCCTTAATGTGAATCTGCTCTGTCCTGCAGTAGCCTCCTGCTATTGTTATACAATCTGCCTCTGTCTGGGGTCCACCGGACAGGATGCCTAACCTTTGTGCATAGGGTCTGGGTTAGAAATGTGTGTGCAAGTTCCATGCAATCTGTGGCATGTCCGTGGTAAGCATTTGCAAAGGGGTCAGCAGTGTGGCTTGTGGCTTCCACTGGCCCAGTGTGCTGCATGGATACCATCTCAGTCCTAACAAGTGAATAACTGTCTAATCACATACATATCAAGGTAGTCTACTGTGCTGGTGGTGGTGGTGGGATATGTATATCTAGGCCGAGTAACTTGTGTCCACATCACACTAGTGGGTGGCGTCCCACATACAGTACCTTGGGATGAACCCCCAGAGTAAGGTTGTGCATTGGACCTGTCAGTGTGTGCTGACCGATGGGGCATGCTACTATGTTGTGTGGAATGTGGCAGTTATTGTTGCACAGGTGTTGGCTGAGCACTGATATCTGGCCATGTACTTGTGTATCCACCACGAGACACACGCATGCAACATATGGGAGTAGTAGTATATCACTACACATGAGTATCATGTATAGTATGTGTGCCATATATTGCTGACATAGTCTGCTGATATCCTGTTTGTGTTCTCTTCCAGGGGGATGGCATGTCAGCGTAATCCCGCCTACTCTGCAGCAGAAGATGAGGAGATACACCAGAGCCTGGTGCGGGAGTATGACATACTGTTTTCCAGCACCAGTCAGAATCAGCAGGAGAGGGCTGCACTGTGGCAAGACCTTGTCCATAGGGTAAATGACATTAGCATGCATAATAGGACATATGAGCAGGTACGACATCACTACAGTGATTTAATCAGAAATGTCCGTCAGCGTGCATAGGATATCCACAGGCAACAGGTTGCCACAGGAGGTGGGGTAGCCACACATCCCCCCTCACCAGACTGGAGGGTCTACTCCTAAGTGTTGTGACTCCAGCCCCAGAACAGCAACAGCAATACACCTGCATCATGATGGAGGTTGGATCCACACAGCAGCATGACATGGAGCGTGCAGGTAATATGCCATATGTACACTTGACTGTTCTGTACACTGTTAGTTTATGCATGTGTAAGGTGTGTCCGTGGTATGTAGCTGTCATCATAGTATGTAATTGTGCATGTGTGATATTGGCAATATCAGCAGCTGACGTGTGAAAGGCAACTGGTGTACTACTGCACTGTATCATATGCAGTATCAATGGCACAGTTGTGCCCACTGACATTAATCTCATAATTTCTGCAGGTCCCTCCGTGGTTACAGCAAGGCAGACCATCCATGCTGGTGAGTGTGTTTAACAATACCTATAATAGTCCTGATAGTGCTAGTAACACTAGTGTAACTCAGTTGTGCTCTGTGTGTATACTGCGGGATGTGCATGTGTGCATGTGTTCAGGTGTGCCTGTGCCCATGTGTGCATGTGTGCATGTGTGCAGGTGTGCCTGTGTCCACGTGTGCATGTGTGCATGTGTGCCTGTGTCCATGTGTGCATGTGTGCATGTGTGCCTGTGTCCATGTGTGCATGTGCGCATGTGTGCATGTGTACATGTGACCATGTGTGCATGTGTGCCTGTGTCCATGTGTGCATGTGTGCATGTGTGCATGTGTACACGTGACCACGTGTGCATGTGTCCATGTGTGCATGCATCCATGTGTGCATTTGTGCATGTGTCCATGTGTGCATGTGTCCATGTGTGCATGTGTGCATGTGTCCACATGTGCATGTGTCCATGTGTGCATGTCTGCATGTGTGCATGTGTGCATGTGTGCCTGTGTGCATGTGTCCACGTGTGCATGTCTGCATGTGTGCTTGTGTCCATGTGTGCATGTCTGCCTGTGTCCATGTGTGCATGTGTGCATGTGTCCATGCGTGCATCACTGGTAACATTGTGTGGACACTGTAAACTGTGTTTCCTGTCTTCCTCCCACAGGTTCTGGTGCTGCTCTGGTGTTCTGCAGCAGGGAACCTGAATCTGGTGCCACAGGTACTGGTAATGATGATATCTGTGTAATGGTATAGGAAGGTGTTTCAGGGTCCGCCATTGGTCAGCCAATTGACAGTACACAGCTGTCAACCCCATCAATGCACACAGTCATCCTGCCAGTACATCCTTTGTCACCATTGTCCCTAGGTGATGGACAGGATACAGTGGGCATTGGCCAGGGTAATGTGGTATCTGTGGCGCATGCTTCCCCACACAGCAGCCATGGGCAGTGTCCTGCGATGGTACCACACAGACAGTTGCCCATGGGTTCTCGTGGGAGCATCCAGGCTGCATTGCCTCTGGCAGACGTGCCCAAAGAGGTCTGTCAACCTCAGCTATGTTTTGGGCTGTCATGCAGGCACAGTCGCCAGATGGAAAGGTACACCAGACAGGGTCTGAGGGAGCTGAGAGCATGTCGCACAGCCATGACTGACAGTATGCGTGACATCGCGGATGCTATCTGTAATTTCACCGATGTCATAGACAGACGTTGTGGGGACATATTACAGCAGTTCCACAACCAAATGTCCATGAGCCAGGGCAATGGTGGGTGGTTGCGGCGTCGACGTGGCCATATGCCAGCAAAAGCAGCAGCAGCTGGCAGTCAGCACGGATGACAACAGGCCCACGCACGCCCCCATAGTGCCAGCAGCAGCCCCAGCAATGCTGGGTCTGTGCTGTCATCGGAACGCCCCAGGAGACCACATGCACATGGCTCTGGACATTCCCAACAGGGACCTGTGTCCAGTCAACATACTCACGCTTCTGATGACAGTACCCAGTCTGGCTTAGTACTGGATACGGTCCATAGCACCCCTGCCAGGCACAGGTACTGTGTCCGTGCCCACAGACACTGATCTGTATGACCTGCCAGGTGCAGTCTGTGGCTGTCCACAAACCTCTGTATATGGCAGCCATGAGGTGGAACTGTGTGCGTGCATACACACATGCAAAATGTTAACACCTAGGGTGACCACATACACGCACACACTGCACCAACAGTGCCCCAGCCTGTACTGCTGCCCCTCACCAACACACATACACACACATGTCAATTGGTGGTATCAGTGGCAGACTCAGGCATACCTAATTCACACCCTGTGCATATGATGACACTGTGCCACCTCCTGCAATCTCCAACATCATTGCGGGAACAGGTAAACACGTTGCTGATGCACAGGGTGACTACATAGAAGTGTATTATTAGTAGTATCATGTTGGTAACAATACAGTGTGCTGATATGACTGTGTGTATATCCCAGCATGCCTGATGCAGTAACCGTATGAATGTCCTGAATTGTTATCTGCACCCATAGTACATACCAAAGTGTAACAGCTGCACATAATTGCATGCTGGTGGTAAGGATGTCAACAGATAGCTGCATACATGGGTAGCACAGGGAGGAAGCAAACGCAAGTAGTGATATGCAATGGTGGACATGTACAGTAATGGTGTCAAGTTGCCCACAACAACTATGCAATGTGGATGTTTGCGCATGTTGATATGTGTGCAGTACCAATGTAATCCAAATCACAATTAACTATGACATAATATCAGTTCTACCATGGGCATCTGCGCTGTGTATTCCTGGGTACATTTTGATAGTGCCTACATATTTGCATTGTTACTTACTGTTAGTGTTACCCCTTCTTTGTTGTACAATGAACTACTTCCAGCCCTGCTTACTGTAGCTTTGTTTGCATGCATGTTTGCTTGGGGTTCCCTGGAAAACTGCTTACACCTGCAATGCAGAGTTGCTTCTGTGGATTACTAGTGATATCTGCATAGCGTACGATACGTATGTCAAGTTTACACATGACAGAACGTCACTGTCCATCCTGTTCGCATGTACGTTGCCTGTGACACATTGCACATGTCTTACCTGGCATTTACCCACGTGTGCAGTCATATATGCCAGTGCTATGAAACAGTAGCAGTACACCCACACATACACACCTTCAGTATGTTGTTCCCCATTGGCCCTATGTGTTGGTACTCACCATGGCAATCACACTACTAGGGTAGCATGTGCAAAGGTGACCTGTGAATCACCTCTATGGTCCAGTTGTGGTTTATGTGAGTCATGTGGCAATGTCACAGCTGCCACATGTATGCAGTCAGCCATCACCCTTGGCAAGGAACGTACAACACATGTGTGGGATGCCACCACATAGCCAATCTGGGGACTGAGCTCTCTGAACCCAGTAATGCCATACCCTGTCAGGTGGCATGTCATATTACAGTGACTACAATACAAGTCAGACATAGACATGCACTGACAGCATGGTGAACACACTGGGGCATACGTGGGGACTCAGAATAGCATCCTGCCTGAGCATCACACACCTCCGCAGCTGGCACACAGGCATATGTTCCATCGGAACAGAGCACATGCCACACATGGCACAAACATCCTGTGTGCCACACACTCACAGCCTGTAGGGCTACACAACACACCTGCTACAGATGTGGCAGGTACCTGTCTTAGGTGCTGCACTGGGGTCCCGCTCAACAGGCTGTATCTGGTGAAGGTCACAGTGATATGCCTCAGGGGCAGTATGGTCCACCACAGAACACATGCATACAGGTCAGTCAGAGGCATGGACACATATGACTCACTCATTGACCATGCCACTATGGGTGACCTGAGACATACCCCCCTGGACTACATGATAGGGAACATAGAATGGATCTCTCAGCATGTGGCACGGGCCAGTATGAGCCTGATCTTGGTTGCCAACATACCCTCACCAGGTATGCTACCACTATATGTAGGAAGGGTGTTGTATGTCTACATTCTGCTCAGTCTCCAATGTCATTCATAGTGTATCCGCTGGCTGTCAATGTGTGCTTACATGCTAGGGAAGCCACAATGATGTGCAAGGGTCAGCTTGCATGTGAGACCCATGGCCCAATGTATATTGGCAAAGCTCCTTGATACACACATACTGCCTTATGCTGCAGGACACGGATTACATAGCCACCTCCGTGGGTATCACACAGGTTAGGACACTAACAGTGCTGCTACACAACACCAGCAGTGTACACCGCAAGATGCATGCACTGGACACTGTCCTCAGCACAGTGAACTGCAATGTCTGTGCAGTACCAGAGTCCTGATTCATGGCTCACAGGTGCAACCCATCACTGCCAGGTTATGCCTCATACCATGCCTGTTGTCCCCTACACATGTAACACACATGGACAGGGGGGTGGTATGCCAAAGCACCACAGATACACACACCTCCAGGTTGGTGGCACAGCACAAAGCATCAGGGCCTAATCATGTGCAGCTAACAGTGTGTCGGACTGCCATCTGGTTCATAGCCTGGCACACACAACCCTCCCATACACAGGAAAACCACCTATCCTCCATAACAACACTGGCAATATGACAGTCTCAAGAACTGTCTTTATATGGCTGGACTGCATCCAGCCAAACATTGTGCGTGAGGATTACTGTAGCTACAACACACTAGTTGAAGGGTTCACAGCATGTGGTCACTGAATTGCAGTGGAATGACATGTTACCACTCCCACAACAGGTGGGAACATGCAGCACCTGTACATCGACTACATGTAGACTATATGGCCCAGACCAGATGTGTATCCTCTGCTTTAGGTATTTTACCATATACACCCACACTGTATAGACACATACCGCGTGCGGCCCCTGCACAGTAAGACACAGTCATATTGTTATACATTGCAAATACCATTTATACACTCGAGGCATGTGTCAGACATGGTAACTACTGCAGGTCACGGGTATTTATGTGTATGTGTCACACACATGCATCATGTGTGCAATGCCATTGCTGGTTTAGGCAATGGCATGCATTGTTATGCACAAAGACCCACACAAGGTCATAATGTGTGACACAACCACATGTGGCAGTTGTGGGTTACCAAAACATACCTATCTGTACTCTGACAATGGTAATAGACCCAGTAGCAGAGTGCACTATTGGCATTACTGGCCAACTAGCCTTGTTTGGCTGTGCTGATAGTGTGGTGACATCCCCTGTGTTTACTGGGGGAATATGCAGCATCTGGTGTATTGTAGTATTTGCCAAAAGGATCTGTTCTCTCACAATTACATTTACGCACACCCTACTACCCCCACACACACACACGCACACTTGCCATTTGCAGGATTCATACCCCTACCTAACTAAGTCACGACACGTGAGAGAGAGACGCATTAGCAAAGTGCACTATTCTGATTACTAGATGGTTCCTTTTCTCTGGCTGTACTTATAGGGTGCTGACATCATCAGTGTTTTGAAAAGGTAATGTGCATCAGGTAGTGTGATCTCCTGATTGCCAAAACTAACATGTTTTTCATACAGAAATGCACACACACAAAATCCCCACATCCAAACACACACACACTTGCAGGTTTCAACCCCCTACCTAAATATGTTATGGCACTCGAGAGTGACGCTGTAGCAGATTGCACTATTCTGATTACTGGTAGATGTTTCTTCTCCAGCTGTATGTATAGGGTGCTGTCATCATCACTGTTTGGAAAGGGTAATGTGCATCATGTAGTGTGATCTGCTGATTTCAAAAAAGCACATGTTTTTCATACAGAATTGCACACACACACAGAGTCCCCACATCCAAACACACACACATGCCATTTACAGGTTTCAAACTCCTACCTAACTATATTATGACACTCAAGAGAGACGCATTAGCAGAGTGCGCTATTCGAATTACTGGGAGGTTTTCCTTCTCCTGCTGTACTTATAGGGTGCTGACATCATCCGTGCTGAGATAGGGGAATGTGCATCCTGTAGAGTGCTTTCACAGATGCCAAAAGGGACATCTCCCTCACACAGACTTGCACACACACTAACCCCTTCCACACACACTGTGCATTTGCAGGATTTAAACCCCTACCTAACTATGTTATGACAGTTGAGACAGACTAATTAGCAGAGCCCGCTATTCGCATTAATGGGAGGTTTCACTTCTCCTGCTGTACTTATAGGGTGCTGACATCATCAGTGTTTAGAAAGGGGAATGTGCATCCTGGAGTGTGTTCTCCTAGTTGCCAAAAGGGATATTTCTTTCATACAGACTTGAACACACACTAACCCCCTCCACACACACTGAGCATTTACAGAATTCAAACCTCTACCTAACTATGTTATGACACTCGAGACGGACACATTAGCAGAGCGTGCTATTCACATTACTGGGAGGTTTTTCTTCTCCTGCTGTACTTATAGGGTACTGACATCATCAGTGTTTAGAAAGGGGAATGTGCTTCCTGTAGTGTGTTCTCCTAGTTGCCAAAAGGGATATTTCCTTCATACAGACTTGCACACACACTAACCCCCTCCACACACACTGAGCATTTGCAGGATTCAAACCCCTACCTAACTATGTTTTGACACTCGAGACGGATGCATTAGCAGAGCGCGCTATTCGCATTACTGGGAGGTTTCCCTTCTCCTGCTGTACTTATAGGGTGCTGACATCATCAGTGTTTAGAAAGGGGAATGTGCATCCTGTAGTGTGTTTTCCCAGTTGCCAAAGGGACATTTCCCTCACAGACTTGCACACACACAACCCCACTCACCCACCCACACACACACTGAGCATTTGCAGGATTCAAACCCCTACCTAACTATATTATGACACTTGAGGGAGACGCATTAGCAGAGCACACTATCCGAATTACTGGGCATCTGCTCTGCACCTGCAGTATTTTTAGGGTGCTGACATCTTTATTTCTACAGAGGTATGTACAAGTAGTACTACCTGTCAGGTGGGGGATAGCATATATATGCATTTGCAGCCACCTACGTCAGGGTCAGATATGCACATCGCACTGGCAGGTTATGTTCTATACCATGCTTTGTGACCACAGGACCTGTAACACACAACACAACCAGTCCAGAACACCACACCCACATCCAGGACACACACTTAGCTTCCCTGGGAACAGTGCCGGGATATGCAGGTGTTCACATACACCATTCCAGTTGTTAACATCAGGTACAGGCATATTGTGTGTGAGAACTACTCAGACCTCTACCACTTTACCCTACAGCCACTACAATTTGTGGGTCCATGTGCTATGGCAGAACCACACACCACAGCCACATGGGGGAATACATATTGTACCTGTCCATCTGCAATGTGGGTACTCACTGTTCCACACCAGAGGTAGACCACCATTGTTGATATCTGACCATACCCACCTTTCCCTGGACATCCATTTCCCATCTCCACTCCCAGGCAAGGTTGTCACTGCGCACAAACTGTATTTAGCACAAGCAGACTCTACACTTGTGAAGACTGAGGTGGACGACTTCAGAGGACCCATGCTGGGGGACTATACTGGCCACTCAGCATAATCCTTGACAATTGCATTCTATGAGCATGTGTACGGCTTGCATTGATCATGCTATCCCACATATACCCATGATTGCTCCACAACAAGACACCTGTCAGGTGTACACCAGCCATATATGAGCCGTACAACAGACAGAGTGAGCTAATACATTGCAGAGCTGTAGCCCACAGAGGGAGGACATCTGTGAACAGTTCCGGCACGGCACTTCATCCACACATAATCATTACAACACAGTGTTGACAGTGGACTTGTCCAGAGAATGCAGATAGGGCTGCCCTCAGTCTGTTATTGATGGACACTTACTGTTAGAGATCCTCAGCAACCCTCTTCCAGCACACACCGACAACATGGCTGTGGCTTAGTACATTCAATCCCTAGGACCTCCACGGTGCCCCTGCTTGACAGAGGCACAGCACACTAGCCTCACATGTTGCCTTATGTGACCTACTTTACAGTGGCACAGTAGCCTACTGTACTGGGGATGCAGATGCCAGGCACACTCTGGCTGAGCTGTCATTCCCTAGGGCAACAAGCCTAGTATTGACCTCTACACCCATATGTTCAATTGTCGGATGCACAATATTTGTTGTGCTGTTCTACTGTTTGCAGGTCTTTATTGCCATAGCATTCCCTGTTCCTATGACCAACTTGTGTATCTGTGGAAGATGTTTGCATATGATGGCGATCCACTGTATCACTTATGTCTCTGTAGTCATTTACTGCGTGCACTGGGCAGATTGCTGTGTTGTGGTTGGTTCCTGGACTGACACGTACAAATACCAGATATGTGTGGCCAACTGCTACACGGAGATATGGCCTAAGTGTGTGAGCATGCCCAGTTCAGCCTTTCCATGGCATGTTGTCTGACATATGCCTCATTTATCAAAGTGTGCGAGCATGCCCAGTGTGAGCTTTCCATATGTTGCACTCTGAAGTCCACCACATATTTGGGTGTGTGTGAACTTCAACAATATCTCACGTTTATGGTTGTGTGTTGGGTGTCATGTTGTGTACTGACTGGCCAACTGCTTTGTGTCTGCCACAACAGCGATTATACTGTGCCTGCAGGGTGTTGCATGGGATACTTTGCAGACAGTTCTCAACATACTTTCATAATGACCTAACACTGTAGTACCGTATAGTGTACTGGTTCAGTACTTTCACTGTGGTGGACAGTATCCTGGGCTTTAGTCCTATGACTGCTTGACATCTTCATAGTGAGCACAACAGACTGTGTAGGGGCCAGTTGTGCACATATGACCATGTTGCATTATGTTCAGATATGGACTACCTACACCAGGCTCGTCCAACATTGGTAGTGTATTCCACAACATGGGTGGACATTGGCAAACACTAGCGATGTTCCCTAGGCCATTTCTGATGCTAGTCACAGGGTGTGTTTGTCCTTCGACACACATTGTAACTGAAGTTTGCCATGACATATGTCATGGTTAGTATACTGTGCCTCCGTCTACCTCTGACATAACAGTGATACTCAAGGTTAGCCTACCATCACCCATCCACTCATCAGGATTCCTCTTGAGGGGTGTCGATAAGTGACTCTCTGGCTGACCTGTACCGGGAGTTTACTGAAGAGTGGGGGTGCCTTCTGTGTTATAGATCATTCTGTACAGCTTGTCCTATGTATGTCAGTGCTGGGGTTCAGGTGTCTCATGTCCATAGCTCACTGCCATTCAGATTGTACAAGGTGCAGCATGTTCATTGATTCCAGGTTGGACATGGCTTCATACATCAGGCACAGCTTGCCTGTAGCTGGGCAGTATAGCAGTGTGTGGGGCTGCAGTTTGTTTACTCAGGCAACACATGGCATCTGTTCATGCTCTTTGCTACTCCTGGTGGGGTACTGTTGTGGACTTTACAGTTGATGGAGGTGTCTGCTGAGGTATATCCCACAGGGGCTATTGTAGTCAATTGTGACGCTGATGGAGGATGACTGCAGAGCCACAGTGACATCCCCTTATCTACATCTGCCAACCTTCATGTTTGGGTGGGTATATAGTATATGTTTCTGCGAACACTACAGCCACATGTTTGTCCAGTGCAGGATATCTATCACCTTTTGTACCCAGGTCTCTCATTACATGTTAGGTACGTCATGGGTTAACACCTGTGTGGTAATTTGTGGGCACTTACTGTATATCCACGGTGGTTGTCTATATACAGTTCTGCAATTAGCTTGCTAACATGGCTATGGCTCCAGTTGTCTGTTTGTAGGTGGCCCTTTTGTGGGTTGCTTCTGTCAGCTGGGGGTCGGATATGGTGGGCTGTTTGTACTCCTCTGCATACATGTTCAGTCACAGTCCTTCCATGTTGGCCTATACCTATGGGACATATATACAGAATGGGGGGGGGGCAGGACCAGGCCTTGTGGGATGCCACTCATATCTGTTTTGTAGTCTGACATGGATGCGGCATGTCTGACCATGTCAGTTCTGTCCTTGGTCTGGTTTGAACCCCTCTACTGACATAGGGGTATATATTTAAGCTGGTGAACATATCCATACTGAACTCGTACGGTATTGTCTAGAAGCATATGCATGGCCCAGCTATGCTGTGTGGACCACATTGCCCTCATCAATGACCTTAATGACTGCTTCAAATGGGTCAAACATGTTTAGGGGCAGGATCTGCAGTTACGACAGCCACACTGTGTAGGGTCCAGTATCAGTAGTTCCACAATAGCCTTCTGTCTGCGGTACATACTGATCCTTTCCATAGCTGTGCAGACCAAGCTTGTCAGGATCCTGGGATGGTAGTTTGCAGTATCCATTCAGGCAACACCTTTGTTGTGAAGGACCACTGTTGTTGTACACTGCTCTTTGGGTACATATCCTGTGGTAAGGCTGACATTGGGCAGTAGTGTGATTTGGCATTCTATTATTCTTGGTGTCCATGTTGGCCTCAGCCCAGGACACCATCACATACCTTTGCTGCTGTGTGTTTTGCTTTGCAGATGATGGCTGTTACCTCAGCATCTGCAATGTCAGGGGACCAGCAGTCTGCTGGGATAGATATTTTGCACTCTTGGGGGGGCGGGGTTTGCACTGCACCTGTCAGGTTGTATGTTAGCAATATGTGTGTGTGTGTTTAGTATGTTGTTTGTAATATCTGTGTGATTCGGAGCATATCTGTGGATGCCCAACATGGTTCCTACCATCAGTTAGGTAAGCCTTGTGATTATCCTTAGTGTCCTGTACAATTTGTATCTTCATAGGTTCATGGGTTCATACTAGGCTATCCACCCCAGGGCATTAGTAAGCCTAGCCAGAGTGTGTGTGTCTTTTGCCACCCCTTGCTATGTTTCTATTATGGCCATTTATGAATTTCTTTACTGTGCCTCTGTCTGGTCGTGACACAGTGAAGACCCCCAGTATACATGTACGATCATCCATCCACTTGGCAATATTCCTGTTGAGGGGATGTCAGTGAGGGGCTCTGCCTAACATGGATTGGGATCCTGTTTCTGGGTGTGGGGAGCCTCTGGGTTATGTATCTGTCCCTCCAGCACATCTTATTTCATTATGTGTTGAGGCTGACATCTGTCACTCTCACAGCTCCAATGGCTTTGATTTCCTGTAGTGGAGCATGTCCATTACTCCTGTGTTGGACATGGCCTTGTACAACAGACATACAATGCCTCTGTGTAGGCGGTCTGTGACTGCATTCAGCTGGGGTGTCTACAGCCAGGCAGCATATGACATATATTTCACACCCTTTATCCTCTTGGTGGGGTAACTATGAGGTCTTCAAACCGCTGCAGGTGTCACGGTACATCCCATATGAGTCATTGTACTAGATTATGGGTCTGATAAGGGAACAGTACAGCGGCACAGTGACCTCTGTTGATGTAGATGGGAATCCTTTCCTGATACGGTGTCCAATATCAACAATCTTCCTAGCCACATTGGCATTGTGAGTGTCACATGACAGATTACTGTTGACTTGTGTCCCTAGGTCCCTGATTACTCCTTGCATACATAATGGTTTGCCACCTATGTGGTAATTTGTGTGTACCTTGTCTGGTATTTGGTGGGACATTCATACTGTCCAGTGTCTTCAGGATGTCTGATTGGAGTTCTTGTGTGTGAGAGTGTAGTCTGTCGCATGCTACAGACTGTACAGCAGTTTTGACTACACTTAGGTGCACATGGGTGGTCTCCACTGCTTTGTGCATTGTCAGTTACCTGGCCATATGGGTGTCTGTGCTGTATATGGATACTCCCCCTCCTTTGATGTTTTGGTCCAGGTGTTGGGGCCATAACGCATGATATGTGGTATAACCTGGTAGTGCTGGTGTGCTATCACTAGGCTTGCAGCAGGCTTCTGTCACTGCACAGACATCGATGTTCTCCATATTGGGAAGTGCCTCAGGGGCATGCATATTGCAGTTTACACATCTGGCATTGGTCAGCATTACCGTTATGTTTCTTACCACTTATGTTTTCTAGGGTGGTGGGTAGTCTTTTTGGCCTTGCCTACATACGGCTCTATGGAGGTGGCAAAGGCCTTAGCCAGTATCCAGACGCACAGGGGTAACAGGTGCAAGCCATCCCTGGAACAGCAGCATGGCTTGTTGTGCTTGACATCTCAAGCAGACAGACATTAGACCGTCTTGGACTGACAGCTGTAACTGTGCCAGCTGTTAAACATGATCATTCTGTGTTTGTACTGTGGCATCATTCTTGGTGAGGGTTGGATGCTGCACACGGCCAGTGTCATACCAGCCTGGGGTACATACTCAGAGAGCTCATCCATGTCTGTTTTCATGTAGACCAGGGAGGTACATCTCAGGTCATTCACACCAGCATGGACATTGAGTGCATCATATTTCTGCTTGCTTTGGGGTGACCTGTGTACTTGTGTTATGTGGCATTTTGTGGCAGCCTACAAGCAGCTTACTCTGCCCTTTCCTTTGTTCAGTCTGGTGAGTGAGACAGCAGTGTGTCTGCCTATACAGACACCTATTACAACTGTATCTGGCATGTTGTTTCTCCTTCTGGCCTGTGACTGTTTGGCACACCAGGTTTGTATACTATGCATTGCATGTGCTATGTTTGGAGGTTGTGGTTGCTTGTGATCTCCTTTGGAGGCTTCTGTTGGTGTGGTGTGTTTGTAATTAGGATCTCTGGGAATGTTTTTCTGTGTTTATGTGTTTGGTTTACAGTTGTGGTAGGTCTATGTGGGACTGGGTTTGTGGTGTATGTGGTTACCTTCTCTTCCTGACTAGTTTTGACAGTACTGAGTTGGGGGAGGTCAACCTCTGGTTTGGATACATGGTTGCATCTATCTCATATATTTGCATTTATTGGGGGGAGTTGTGGTTGTCTGTGTACTTGCGACAGGTGTCACATTGCCTCTGGATTCACAGATTCTACTTGTTGTGGCTGGACTTAGTGGATTGTATGTGTGGACATATGTTATTGCCATACTACTGGTCAGTGATTACTTCCATTTTTATGTTTGCTCTATCATGTGGTAGCTTCCTCATTCTCTAGCATGGTTTGGTAATGGCTGGAGTCCAGCATGCCAGATGCCTGCGTGTATGGCATTGTGTGTTGTTGTTATTTGTGACTGCATACTCCAAGCATTCCTGGCTGTGTTCATGGAATGCCTGTATAACATGTTCTGAGGTGTGTCCCATATTCTGCACTTAAACAGGGCCTTTCGTGGATTCCACATCAGTTTGGAGGGCTGCAACCTATGCTTTACACATGTTTTTCACTGTGGTATTCTGGCCAGGGACTGGGGTCGGGATGTGTATATCCAGTGTGATTACTCTATGGTCTGGTCTTACCAGTGAAGGATACACTTGTCATCTTGCCATCCAGTACACATGTTGCTGATTATCACATCCAGTATGCTTACCCCTCTTGTGGGAGTGGTACGTTGTTCTTGGGCATTTTTGTTTATGGATTCTGGGAACTTTTCTCCGACTGTGTTGGTGCTAGTATAATGCTCCTGGTGTATGTCTGCGTATTTTCACTCAAGCAATATAATGTTGTTTTGGGGGCTTGATATATTCATGTATTCCAACATAGGCCATGTGCAGTTCCTGGTATTAGGACAGTAGTCTGCAGCAGGCTATATACTGGGAGGCGGTTTTAGCCATTGGTATTTGACCATGGCTAATCCATGCTGCTTCTTGTTGTGGTACCAACATGGGGGTGTGGTTATCCTTGACATTTTTTGCTAGTCACCCTCCTTTTGCAGCTTGTTCCATGTTTTGCGGCTGTACAGCACAGTATGAGGTGTGACCTGGTAGTGTTAGGGTGCTGATGTGAGCCTTGACCCAGTTCTCTATTACAGGACTGATATCTACATTCTCCATACTGTGTGCATTTACACTGCACACATCTTGCTGTTTAGACTTCTGGCATTGGGTAGCATTACATCTAGGTTCCTATCCCTTGTGGTACCTATGAAGGTGGGTTTGAGTTTTGAGACTTACCTATTCAGGGCATGCTGTGGGTACTGACAGCCTTTGCCAGTATCCATGGGGCATGGAATGATAGGTGCACGCCACCCCTAGCAGGTGGTGCATCATGTCATGCTCTGCATGTCTTCCCAGCCTGAAACACATTGGCTCCCCTTTGACTAACTGCATTACTTCAGCCAGTTATTGCACTTGATCATCCCATCATCATTTTGTGGCTTAATGCTTGGTGAGGGTGGATGTTAGTCAAGCTGCTCAGGTGTGCATATAGTACATGGTGTTACATTACTTAACACATGGCATTCATGCATCAGGTGGTGCTGCAGGGCTGCTTCTGTCGGATGTGCATATTACACTTCCCTGTACATGTTTGTGAGCAGGTCATGTCATTTTAGGCATCCATGTTATTATTTCAGTGAGTCAGAGGGGGTATCATTCCCAGGGTTCCTACTGAGCCAGTGTATGTGCTATGCGTTGCCTCTTTGCCAAGGCCAGGGCATACTGGGCACACCTCCTTCTGCCTACTGGGGCAGGCTCAGGTTGTTCCTCTTCTGAGTCACGCTTTGCCTGTGATGGCCTTGGCAATGGTGGGGGCTGTTTGGCCCAGCCCTATGCTGGTCCTGCTGCAGCTGTTTTTGCAAGCTCTTATTATGTAGCATAGCACATACCATGACAATTTGGATACATGTAGTTGGTGTGTACTGCAAGGCTCCACCAGATGTGTCCAGACACCGGAACCTTGACTTGAGCAGCCCAAACACACGCTCTATTACATTACGTGTTTGTGCATGTGCCTCATTATGGCAATCCTGTTCAGGTGTGTGTGCGTTTCTGATGGGTGTCATCAGCCACGGCTCCAGTGCATAACCTGCATCCCCCACTAGGTGTCCGTGTGGGATGACCCCATTGGCAAATGTCTGGTACAGCTGGCCAAATGCCAGATGTGGGAATCATGGTAACTCCCAGGGCAGCCAGCACACACATTCATTATTATGCCCTGGGCATCACACACGACCTGGCAGTTGATGGAGGGGAAGCCCTTGCGGTTAATGTAGGCCCTACCCTTCTCACCGGCTGGTGCTTTGATGCGTATGTGCGTGCAGTCTATTGCACCCACTACCTCAGGATATTCCGCTATTTGCTGGAAGAGACGCATATTGCTGGCCAATACCTCACGGGCATTGGGGAAATATACATGATCACCAACATGTGCTGACATGGCATCCAGGAACTGGTGCAGTACCCTAGAGGATGATGCCTGTGATATCCCCATCATATCGCCAGTTGGTCTCTGGAAGGTACCTGTTGCTAATATTCTTAGGCCAAAACATACCTTGGTTTCCACTGGGATGGGTTCCCCTCTGTTGGTTCTGTGTGTGAGGCGTGGCCTGCACAGCTCAACAATTTGCTGCAGGAGCTCTCTGTCCAGTCTATAGTGCTCTACTATCTCCAGCTCATGTAACCCGTGGTAGGCGACCCTGGGCCTGTACACTCTTCTCCGTCTCCTCACTATGGGTTGTCTGGCACCATCTGCATTATCACCACCCTCAGCAAGTCACCTATATCTCATTATGACAGCTATGGCAGCCCCTAACATTTCTGCTCTGAGTTAAGCTTTTTCAGTTTTCACTTCTATTAGCTTACTCCTGTCTTGCAGTGTCTCTTAAGAGAAACATCCTGCACTACTGTTTGCAGAGTTTTAAATGCTGGGCTGGGCTACTATTCTGCCTGTGTAATATCCTGCTTCTAATTGTTTTCACCTGCTAGCTTCAGCAGTTATCCCTGCTAGCTTCCTATTAATTCTGTTGCTTCCTTTTTCCTTTCTGTTTCCTCAGGGGGGAGCAACATGCATACCAGCAGAAACATGCTCACAGTGGCTTACACGCGCGCACACGTGCTTACACGGTTCAGAATCTACTTATTCGGGTTAAAACGCACGCACACCCGCGCAAACACTGTTACACATCTGCCAACAGCCTCCAACATGCTCAGCCTGCTCTACACATGTGCACACCAGCGCAAACAGTGTTAAACATCTCCCAACATGCTCCCACATGCTCAGTCTGTCTTACAAGCGCGCACACTGCCCTACTCGCGCTTCATGGTGCGCACACGTGCACATGCATGCCCAGCAAGAAACTTTGGTGTTAATAACAGTGTACACCTTCCATTTCTTGACTTTCCCTGACTTATCTTGTGGCACACCTCTTTCCATGATCTGTGTCTGTCATCTGTCATGTTACATTGACCTCCAATGAACTGCATTTCTTTCTACCATTCCCCCCTGTGATGTCACCTATCTCCTACTCTATTCCTCCTCCTTATGTATCTCTTACACTACTCAGACGGTGCTCATTTGCTATGTGACTGTGAGATTCAGTATCCTAACCCTCATTTACATGAGATTGCCTACTAATGCTTAGTTACATGTCTTAGACTCAGCTTCCCCCCTTAGCAACCACTACACGGTGGCCATGTTGTTTTTGGTCTGCTGGTCCCTGCATTGTCATTCCATGTATTGCATGAAACCCACATTTGTGGGTTTATAACCTTCATTTTTATGTTTTATACAGTGCAACCCGTTTGCGCGGGGCTGCGCTGGGTTTAAACATCGGCGATTGCCGGAAAAAAATATATATATTTTTATTCTTTTTGCATCGGGTTACCTTGCCAATGGCCACATATTTGGCCATTGGCATGCTGCCTGAGACATATGCACCCTTTAGTTGGAGCTGACATGGCTCCATCGTGGAATTTGCAGAAACGTACTCAGTTGTCAACTGAGTACATTTCTGCAGCTAAAACGTCTCTTACACGGGCTGGTTTCTGCTTCGTGGATCACTAATATACCTCATTTGCATACCTTCCGGCTGAAAGTGAGGTATTTAGCATGTCCACGCCCAGTCCGTGTAAGAGATATTTTAGCTGGTCTCTTACACGGAGTTTAGAGCTGTTCCTGGATCGCGAGGCTTGCATGGAGTGTTACACATCTCTTACACTCCGTGCAAGCCTTCGTGAATCCTGCCCTCTGTTAAAATGGGTCTATATTAGAACATCGAATGTTCAAAATAGCGAATGCTCTAATGAGCGAAAATGCCAGACCTCAAACTCTTTATTGTGAGGGGCTGCACCCCCCACACCCCCCGCTAAATATATATTCCAATTCCTAGATCGCACTACAGTGATGAAAGGGTAAATATTCTGATCTTCACTGTACTGCTATCCCAAATAAAGCACTTCAAGGTCCAGCATTTTCGTTCATTAGACCATTCGTGATTTTAGCTGCGGTGGTGGTGCTGCGGTAGATTTGTCGTCTCACAATAAGATGCTGTCCAGTTTGATTCTCAGCTAGAGTGTCATTTGCGTGGAGACATGCGTGATTGGGCATACCTTCATTGAAGGTTGTGCGTCAGGGCTGGCAACCCGGCATGTAAAAATCTATCTGCCAATCATTAGCAGACTGGAGTTCTGCTGTGGCAACCCCTAACCAGGAAAAGCTGAAAGACACAACAACAAGACCATTCGTGATTTTGAACATTTGATGTTCTAATATAGACCCATTAAAATAACTATATTTTGGGAAATGTGGTTCATTATTTTTATGTGTTATTATGCTTTCATATTGACATATCTTGTTAAATTCACTGTTTTGTTGGCCGTATTCAGTTTATTTTTATGTGCTATTATGCTTTTATATTAACATATCTTGTTAAATTAACTATGTGGTTCATCTTATGCTTTAACTGTTACTGGCATGCTGTTAACATACTGACTGTTCTGTTATTTCATGTTGTGTCACACATGATATACAATGCTATGTATCTGGGTTCATTTATACGATGTTACATGCTGTTAATACTAATAATGATTTGTTCATAATTAACCACACCTTATTGCTATACCTTAATTACCATAGTACGTCAAAGTAGGCTGGTTCCAACTAATATCCCTACCTTGCCTCAACTGTCCATGGCACCAGGTACCAGCATATCTCAGACGCAGACCGGTGGTGCCCCCTCTGTTGCCCTTGTAATACCTGTGGCGTCGGGTATTTCCTCCCCACAGGGCAGGGAGTTGTGGCAGTGGGAGAGTTTTCACCTGGACTGAGCTGCCAGTCTTGGTGCGCAGGATAGTCCACTGTGGCTGTGACTGCTGCCTGTGCTGGATTGAGGACATGCTGGTCAACCTGGTGGGAAAGCCTTGCCCCAGTCCCCAGCCTCCAACACTGCCACCCTGGGGCAGTGAAGGAGCAGTGCCTACTATGCTGCTGTCATCTGGAGGCATATGGGACTTGAATTCCAGAACACGCTCCCTATCCAAGGTGTTCATCTTCCTCATTTGTCACATACCACCCCTGTCTGCTATCTTGTCTATCTTGTCTGTTTGCAAATGCATCCTCACCTACCCAACTTACCTCCCCTACACATGCGTATGTCCTTTCCCCAACATTCCACTCTCACCTTAAAACAAAATGGGCACCGGTCCCCAAAAAAAAAATGTCATCCTATACATAGCTCTCCATTTTGCACAGATGACCACTGGACACATGTAATTTGGTCCAATTGGGTTGACAATGCAGTTATGTTGTCATCACCCCTCTCTCTAGGGTTTGAGAGTCCAAGTTCATTTATAAATTCTGTAAAAGTGCACAGCTGTTGCTGAACAAGAAATGGATAGCTATGGTTCTTTCTTACACCCTTCCTGCACATCCCTCCCTGCCTTTCACTGTTTTCTCCTGCTTGCCCCCATTTCACCACTCTCCTATCTCTCCTTTTTTATTTTTCAGCTTCACTAAGCTCAGCTAAATATAGATATAATAACTATATGTGTTTATAACATTGTAAGACACATGTATAAAAGAAACACCTCTGCCATGTTTCGAACCAGATCCCATCACACCTATAGTACACTGCATTAACCCACCATATCACACAACTCTTAATTAAGACAGGTTATTTAAACAAAGCATAGTAATTGCCAATTACAACCATTAGGTATGTTTCGGCAGAGCTGCATACTGCACAGCACCACAAAAAAGGGAATAAAACGTAATGGAAAAAAATGGGCGTGTACCTTGGACTCCAGTACAATAGTACAAAACTAGACAGCCAAAGACATGATAATGGAGGCAACTGAGGCCTGTGATAGCAGGTAAATGTGCCCTTTTATCAGCAACATGTAGAAAGTCATCTTCTAAGGCATTCATAGCAAAATACATGTTCATCTGTGACTCTGGTGCAGAAATACATCCATATAAAACCATGCACATACTGATGGATTTAGAATGTTTGTCACACCCTGTATGTATGCACATATATCTTGAAAATACACCTACTATAGCAGTGACTCAGTAGCTCAGTCTGTTACATGCCTTGCACCCAAATCATTTTGTCACACACAGTCCTGGGTTCAAATCCAGTGTTGCATTGCATTTCAATTACATTACTGTGAAAACATCAATTAATGAATGACTCATGCACTCATTATCGACACAAATCATTGCAAATTAAATAAGTGCTTTTCAGTGCTGCCTGCAGGTAGGAACACACTTGCCATATCTATATAGCATTATTGTATGTCATCTAGTACTCTGTTATTGACATAGTTGACTAACATACTACTTTAAACACATGCCTTAATTGGAGTGCAAAGGGTACCCTAACTCTGGCTCTGCCTCTACAACAAGGCTGACACAGCTGACACAGATACGCCAACAGCTTGTTGTCCTCCAAAGTGTTCACACTCGCTGCCTATGTCTATTACATGTAGAGGCAGCTGCAGCCTGGGGTACACACATCTCTATGTAAAGATTTCTGCTACTGACCTACTCTCTGCGATGATGTAGTCTCCTCACCCCAGTAATGTCCATTTCAACAGCTAAGAAAGGGGTCCTGGTCTACATGAAGGCCTTATATATTGCACAGTGGTTGCATGTCATTGACTAATAATAGTGCAATTTAGCTGCTTTGGTTGCAATTAGCATATCAGAGCAACAGATTGGTTTAGAGGCAATTACCTGATAATGAGAAGCATGCTAAAATGCAGGCAGCTGGCTATGGGGAAACATTCTGTATAAGACTTTCCTCACACAGTGCATGGCTTTGCAAAACATTACTAGTAGCACATTTCAGCAGAAGAGTACTGCATCCCAAGAGGTATGTAACTGTTTTTGTGTATGAAAGGATGCAGATGGAAGGACAAAGGTATGGGGCATAGGGATTACAGCAGTAAGCCTGTCTTAGACCTCTGATAACAACATGTCATTGATATCCTGCTGTCTTACACCCACAGGGGATGTATAATACTTCAAGGTTGTATTGTCTTTTGTCATTGTGGCACACTGGTGTTGTTGGACTGTCCCTTTATAGTGGTTATAATAGCATACTGCTATTTGTCTGGCACTGGTTTTATGGCATACTATTGGGTGGTTGGCCTAAGGGCACACGGTAGACTGGAATGTTGGGTGTATGATCATAGAGCAGAATCTCTCATGGCACACCAGGAAATACCTCAGTATTGATACTATCTCAGTTGTATCCACAACGTAGTATGTTGTCACACTGTCATGTATGATATGTGTGAGTAAGCAGTGGATAGTGCCGGACATTTTTTTCTTGGTGTAACTGTACATAGTGGATGTCCATGTATCTGATTCTGTAATGTGTTCCCCTTGTTTTGTCTTTCAGGAATAATGTACCATAATGTACCATGGTGTCTATGGTACATTACTCCTGTAATGTGTTCCCCTTGTTTTGTCTTTCACCATAAACACCATGCTTCCTTCTCACATGCGGAGAATGAAATAATACTTAAAGGACTAAAACAGCATCATCACATCCTGCTATCCAGGGGGAGCCATAATTGGGAACAGCAGGCTACATTGTGGGCAAACCTTGTCCAGGATGTGAATGCCAGTGGCCACCAGGATAGGACATATGAGCAGGTTCAACACTCTGCAACAGACATGGTGAATGATGCACAATGAAGAGCAGCTAATATAGCCAGAAATCATGCCATCACCAGTGGAGGCCCAGCAGTGGAACAACCAGTCTCAGCCACTGAGGAATTCCTGGTGAACCTAGGAACACACGACAGCTCCCAGGCATCCATCACAGCATACATCATGGAGGTGAGTGCCACAGTGTCCACAGCAAAGGAACATGCAGGTAAGCTTACTGTAATCACCATTGTAATACAACAGAAGTCATTGTATCAGGCTGTACATACTTTTATGTGGGAGTCAGGTCTATCTGCTTTGAGGGGTGGGGTTTAAGCTCAGTTGTACATTCACACACAGAATGTCACAAATACATCAAGGAACACAGTAGAAGTCAGATATATGCCCATATTACATTGTTGTGCTGCAACATGGCGTGGTACTGATAGCACCTCTCCGTCAACTTTCAGGTCCATCAGGTGCTGTCCAAGGCCATGGTCCTGGTCCTGGTAAGCTTGATACTGTTTTGTTATGGAATATATATATATATATATATATATATATATATATATATATATATATATATTATTAAAGTTAAGGGCCAGAATAAAGCCCTATGTACTCATAGGTCTGTGTGCAACCAGAGAAGAATGTTTGTATGTTCCATTCTGAAACATTTACCTAGAGTAGGTACTCATAGGAGTGTAGCTGAATGAACAGAAACACTTTTGCAGTTATAGTTAGGAGTGAAAAAGCCTCCTGGTTTACATGAGACAATTAATTTGACATGCCTTTTAAAAATTGAAAGGTTGATGCTATATACCTTAGGCATTGAAACCTGTATTTGTATATATTTGTTAAGATAGGTGTACTTGGTTTTATGTGCTGTTTATCAAGTATAGTTTCATATTGAATAACTAAAAAGTAAATTCTACTGGTCAAGTGTCACTTGATTTACCTGACGTGCTTGTTATACAAGCCCTGAGTTGAATGCATATGTTTTCTTGAGGGGAAGTCTGTTGTGCATGAAAATGGAGATGAGAAGATGTGAGACTGGTAATGCAGTTGTTGATCCTCATTATTATGACTCTTGGTGGATTTTCCATACATAATAGTGCAGGTAGTAATGTACTGCTTTTGTCTTGGTTTTCAAAGGTGACTGGGGGGTTGGAGTCTATCTCCCCCCACACAACCTTGTGTTGTGTTTCTTCAGACTCTGATGATGATGATGGCTACAGTGAGGTACAGGTGGGGTTGTCAGGGACTGAATCTGTCCCAGAGGTTGACATCCCTCTTCTGTCCCTATTGCCACCGCACAGAGTCAGTACGCCCACACATAGCCAGTCCCCACAGGCCACAGATATTGGACAGTCAGAAGGCGGAGATATTGCACAAGAAAATGCGGTAAATATGGATCCACTGAGTGTAGACAATGGCCATAGACAGAGAGCTGGCAAGGTCCCACATAGACTGATTGACAGGGGTGCTTGTAGGAGGACTGCTGTCTGTCAACCACCTGTTGCAGGTGTCACATCACAGGTCACTTGATGGATGTTTCAGGCCATCGTGGAAGCACAGGGATGTTCTGAATGGAACAACATTTGTATGCTTAGGGTCATGGATGCAGCACAGTCTGATATCCAGGACTGCCTCCACCGCATTGGGGGCACCCTGGATTGCTTCATTGATGCAGTGTACAGATGGTGGGTTGAGACTTTGTTTATCTTGGACCAACCCATTGTCTGTGCTGGAGCATTTGGTTGGAGATGGGTGTCGGACCCATAGATGTAGGTCAGCAACACCATCTTCTGAGAGTCCCCGTGGCCATGCACAGTCACAATCCTGTAGTGGCAGTACATACAGCCCTACAGAGGGGAGTGTGCTGTCCACAACATGATGTGGCAGTCATGAGCTTGAGGTCCTATGTGGTCCCATGGAGGACAGGGTAGAGCAGACATTGGTCACCTTCAGGTACTAGCACCGTGTCTGACCTTGGGCATGGTGGTGCCAGTGCAACTCCTATCAGAGCTATTTCCCATGTTCAGGGCCAAAGACAGTGAACCATCAACTCTACCATGTATGGTCCACAGCTATCCAACATACACACATATAGGGCTAGCACTGAGCTTGACTGTGTACCCGCACACACACTCAGACACCACTGTCACATCCAGGTTACCTACAGACACACACGGCACCTCTCCATGGTCCATGTTTCCCACTCCCGTTTCTGACTCTCACGCATATTGTCAACTGTTTAGGCCAGCCTAGGCCTGAAGCACCCCCACATAACACCCTGTGCAAGTGCTGATACCTGTGCCACATCCCTGTCATATTTCCCATCGATGCAGAGAAATGACACAATGTGTCTGTTGCACAGGGTGTCTACATTACTTGACATGTACTTGTGTAATGTAGTATTGTTTTGCCATGCCACTGGTAGTGGTCACCAACAGATACTGTATGTTGGCATGTGCCATGAATACGGAAAATACTTTTGTGACCTTTTCTTGTATGATGTAATGGTGGTAGTGTTACACAATGACAGGTGTGTCACGGACCAGTCTATGTTTCTGTTCCAGGAGTCTGAAGGGATAACCTATGGACACACAGTGGCAATGTAGCAGCACAGGGTGGCATGGCAGCACAGCAGAAATATGACATCAGGAGGGTACAGCAGTATACATGCATGGCTCCATAGGTTCATATGTGTATAACAGTTTAACAAGGACAGTGGAGGCAGTCAGCATATTCATACATTCATAATTTATGATAAGGTCTGCTCTCCTTGATAGGTGTCACCTGGGTTTTTGGAACTTACACAGCTACAAGCTGTGGTGATGGAGTTGACCCATCTACAAATATCCTGTGTCCTGTTCAGACAGTCAGCCGACATCACTTATGCTTATTGTGTTCTGCATTCCATTTTATAACCTGCACAGGATGTGTGTCAGAGCAGATGTATACTTTAAATGGATGTGGGGGCCTGTTTCATGTAATGTGTACTGTTTGTGTTACATATCAGTCTCCCCAGTATGTACTATGTATACCACATTGATGTTTTAGGTGTTTAGAACACATAAGACATGTGTTACTTCTGTCATGGCAACGCGGGAGGTTCACAGTGGGATCTGACACTTTCCTGTATGGGAACATACACATCCCCTTCAAAGCATTTAGGAGACAGACTACATTTGCACAGTCATGACATGGACTCCATAGGACATGCTATCTACACTGTGTATTGGTGTACCATGGCACCTGTGTGCTACAGTTGTACGATATGCCTGTGTGGTGACATGACAAGGATGCCATTGCACAAAATGATAGGTTTGCTGGCTGCCACATTAAGTATAGCAGTGATAATCTGCGATTTACACCCAAAACCTGTTGGTATAGGTGGTACAAAAGTAAATGCATCCCCACATCCTAACAAGCAGTGACCAGCAAAGGGTACAGTTACTGTGTGTCCATTCCTTCATGTGTAATGGCTCAAGTATGTGCAGTGTGTGGACACTATAATTTTGTCCCAGATTAGTAGCATTTCAGTCCCAACATGTGATGTACATACTCAGGGATAAAATGTGGGCACACAGACCTGGCCACAGTTTTATACCTAATGTGCCTCAGATCACCATGTATCTACAGTGGTATGGCAGGAATCATATGGCATAGCTGAGGCCACAATCACCAATAGGTGACATACTCATAACCTCCACATACTCTTCCCTCAGCATGCCAATATCTGAGTGCAAAAGGCATTTGTTGATGTACCTTTTCAAGCTGTACTGGCACTTGCCCCCAACAATATGGTCCTTCACAAGGTCACTTCACATCTTCAGTATGTACTCACTGCTGATTGTCTACAATGAGTATCATTGCCACCTGTGGCATATAGACTATTCAGACATGATCTTTGCCTTGCATACGGGGCAAGGTGTGACCCTGCTTGAGTGCATATGCTGCCTATCTGTAGGAAGCATAGTAGATGGATGACTCACTGTAAGGACATTAACCTATTATGTGATGTTAGTGCTACATGCTTGTGGGAGACATTTGTCTAGCAGACTTAAACACACCCTTGAAACAGACCCTTCCTAATGGTACACAGAGAACCTCAGTGCACATCAGCACATGCCATCTGTATGATTGGCTGGGCGACCATCACCTCAACACACAGCGTCTTCCTGAGTCTCTCTTCAACTGGGGCAATATGTGCTGATCCTGTACCGAGGGGTATAAAGATGTCTCTGATTGTGAGGGCTGTATGGCCATTATGCCAGTTAAGTTCACATGTCCTGTGGCTCCGTAACATGTTGTAAAATGGTGTAACAGCCTCACATACAAATAGGGCCACATTCAGGCTAGCACCATGTCCACTCACTGCATACATGACATGCCAAGGCACACATGTAGTGCAAGTTGGCTGTATGTAGATTAGAACACTTCCCCATGTACTGGTACACACTTCAGATCACAGTATCCGATGTAAGCAGCACACCTCATGTCTGCTAGTACTATCAGTTTAGAACATATAATTCTTGTTGATATCAGCAGCCCTTGTTGTGGTCAGTCATTTGTGAGACCACATAACAGTCTGCAAAATAAAATAATACTAAACCCTACCTATGTCTAAGTTATTTATTTTATTAATTAATTTATTTATTGTATTTGTTTACCGGGAAAGCCCATTTTCAGTGGAGGCCCAGGGAAAAAGCTCAGACAACAACATAGATACAGAAAATATTAAACATCAATTGGTACTAAAGTAGATACAGTGTTACACATAGTGATTGCAGTAATATATACAAAATAAATACATAAAAGCAAGATTTTTTTTGTTGCCAGATGAATTCAATTAGAGACGTATAAACAGAGATATATTAATCATATATTATTAATCACAATTATTGTACCAGTATCAAAAAGGGATGAAAAATAATAATTATGGAGAAAATATCATCAGTCATCAGTAGCAAAAAGCATAGGAGTTTAGTCATATAAGGAGAAGGAGGAGGTTAGGTTATAGAGCAGGTACATAGCCAGGAAGAGTTGAGATGATTTTTTCAGTATTTGTTTGAAGGTGGTGGTGCTGCCCATGTTTCTTATAGAAGATGGGAGTGAGTTCCATAGTATGGCAATGGTGAAGGAGTAGAGAAGTTAACCAGCTGGTAAGCTGGACTTTTCTACTTTTAGACGTAGGTGATTTTCAGATCTTAATTGCCTGCTGGATTGGTGTTGGGCAAGTAGTGTTGAGAGAGCAGGACAGACTGTGGGTCTGTAGATTATTTTGTGCTCTGTAATTAGTTGGGTGAATGAGAGATGGTGGGGAAGTTCCAGCCAGCCTAATTCTTTCAGTGAGTTACAGTGGTGGGACGAGAATTTGGCCTTGGTGGCAAATTTGGCTATTCTGTTGTAACACATATCAAGTTTGGATTTTGCAGAATTTTGGATATTAGTGAGGAGAGGGATGCCATAAAGGAGAGAGGGTAATAAAAAGGTGGTTTCAAGGGTTTGTCTAGTATAGAGGCTAAAAAAGTGTTGGTGCATGTAGAGCATACCAAGCTTTTGGTGTGTTTTTTTTATGTTATGGTTTATGTGTAGGTCAAAGTTAAGGTTTTCATCTATGAAAATGCCTAGAAGTTTTGTGTTGGGGACAACGTCTATAGTAGTATTGACTTGGACTTGTATAGTGAAGAGTTTTTTTTTACTGTTTTTTTAGGGATAAAAAGTACTCGTTTATTTATTTATTTTTGTTTGGATTTAGGGCAAGATGATTATTAAGCATCCAAGATTCAATAGAGGTGATGACATTCTGGATGATTTGCTGGAGTTCAGAGCTGGAATTTGCAGTGCATATTATTGTAGTCATCAGCATACTGGATTATTGAGCATTGTGGGAGCGTGGACTGAAAGCTGTTAATAAAGTATTGAGGAAGGGAATTATAAAGTTTATCAGATGTATGCCATATGGATATACACATGCACCAAGCTGGGTGGAGTGAGATTAGAACCCCTACCTATGTAGTCTTATACACTATAGCTCACAGTATTTATCACATGTGCCACAGCTTTTGTCTGATATTATACTGTCAGCCGGTGGTCTTAGGGTGGATGACATCACAAGCCTTGTAGAGGAGGGTAGTTTGGAGGCCAGCAGCTAGTTACAGGGCCAAAAAGGGCATAACCATTGCAGGTGGATAGCCCATGAGGGCATTTCCATTGTGCTGCATGGGGATTCACACACACACACACACACACACACACACACACACACACACACACACACACACACACACACACACACACACACACACACACACACACACACACACACACACACACACACACACACACACACACACACATGTTGGCTTTGAGTAGATTAGAACCCCTACTGATCTAGTCTTATATATTATAGCTCACAGTACTTATCACATGCACCACAGGTTATGTTACACAATATGTAATTGCAGGCACAGTACTTGTGGATTACACAAACTAGGCTTGTGATGCACAGCATGTGTGGCTTCCAGAGTGATATTGCTTCATACTGTTATCTGCAGTTACCAGTATAGCCATATCTGGCTGATTGCAGTTAGATATGCAAACCTGTGACCAGGGACATTGTGACCTGTCCAGGTGTGTGTTAACAACATTATACATTTCACCACCTGCTCACCTGTGTCTGTCATCTAGCAGACACATGGGTCTGTAGGTGAGTGGATTATGTACTGTTGCACCCTTTGTTTGGTTTCTTTGAGCAAATGTATGGATGTGTGAGTGCAGATTTACTCACCATTAATAGGGTATGTTGGACAATACATACATCTACACATATATCTGTCTATAATAGGGATGTCTCTATAAATGTAGCTGTGTGTGTATGATATGCATATGTGTTATGTAGATATATGTGGAGATTCTTTGTATCATTGTAATATATATAGCTATATATATATATATATATATATATATATATATATATATATATATATATATATATATATATATATATATATATATATATATATATATATATATCAGTATATATCTATTTGACAATACATAGGGATAGATATGCTAATCATGTGTGAGAGAGAGAGATAGAGAGAGAGGGACAGAAGGACACATATACATATATATCTGTATGTACAGACATATTTACACATTGCAGGTAGTTTTGATGATGAGGCAATAGAATTGCGCTCATTTTAACTAAGTGTAGGAGCATGCCCAGTGGAATTGTCAGTACTTACAAGGTAACTCCAGACCAGACCTACCTGTACTTCAGTCTGGAATTTTGTGTGTTGCAGACATTGCCAGCTGCACCTGTTTCTGCAGTACTGCACTTCCCTTAAATTGTCCACAGCATTCCCCAGCTGTCTGCTGTACTTAATATGTGGCTGAGGTTCATACTGTTTCTCCACACCCAGACTGTACAGTCTGCATACTTCTCAACTGTACAGATTTTCGCAGAATGTCCACAATTTTGCCTCATATTTTTGGTCTGTTCCTCATACATTTGTGCTGTTTTAGTGAATTGCTGTATATTGAAGTCACTGAATATTTATTTATTTATTTATTTAGCATTTGTTTACTGGGATGGTCCTACTGGACAACAGTGTCCATTTTCAGTGGAGGAGAAAAGCTTCATCAAAGTACATTTTTACTAATACATGTCTAGTACAACAAAGAAAAAGTTTACTATACAGCTTATATTTATCTACTTACAGTCTAGCAGACATCAGTAAAACAATGTATATACATAGTAGACTAATCAACAAAAATATATACATGAGAGATGAGATTAACACATAAATAAAGTACAAACACAGTATAGCATGTCTTAGATTTTCTTAAGCCTCTACAGTACATTTAGTATGTCATCTGACAGAATACAGTTTACAACTGCGAGGAAGACAAGGGGATATAGGTAAGGGGAGGAGGAGGTTACAGATTAGTACTAAGCTAACTGCCCTTGCGAGCCATTTTAAGCCTAGCCAATTATCCCTTTTGAAACTCAAACCCTGAACCTTGTATTTGTAAGGCAAACACCTTAACCATTAGGCCACCCCCTTACAGGACTTATAGAGTGGATAGAAGTGTAGTTAGAGGTTATATCTGAGTGAGAGAAAGTTATCCAGGGTTAGTACATGAGCAGAGCCAGGTAGATGTTAGGTGATCTTTTAGTAGTTTCTTAAACTTGGTGGTGCTGGAGGTGGATTTAATACTGATGGGTAGGGATTTCCAAATTTTGGTGATACTGTTTGAGTAAAGTGAGTCACCAGCATTATTGCTACTTTTAGTGATGTTTACTAGGTTTTTGTTACTGGAGCACATGGTCCAGTTATTGGAATAGTGAATAAGTAGGCCTTTGAGAGTGGGTGTTTTTTCAGGTTGGTTGAGTATTTGGTGGGCCATGGACAGCTGTTTAAAAATTAGTAGGCTGGGGAATTCTAGCCATGAGAGTTCTTTGATAATAATACTAATTGCAGACAAACATTTGAGTGTCAGATTTTTTTATATCCTTCAGATATTCTGTAATAATGCAACTCAATGTCATACTACCAAATTTCCAGGTTAAACAAAAAATCTCTACTGTCTGATTCTATTTTTGGGCCTTTGTCCTGCCATTCTTTCTGGCTTGGTCCAGATTTCTTGCACTAACAGATTGAGAGGTATAACAGTCTGTGGAAACACCAGGATAATAATACCTCACATGCAAAAGCTGTGCATACTTCTAGATTCAAACCATCAACATCATTACCCATACTAACATCCCTAGCCCACTAAGCCACACAGGCTGCCAGACAAAGGTGTGCCTTTCATCACACAATCAACAGCACATATATGTACATTGTTATCCCTGCATTACGTGAGACATACACTTTGTGATTGGGTTCTATGTCACAGCCCTTAAATTGCCTGGTCTGCTGACGTAACATTGCTGATTTACTGTTACAGCATTTGTATGGGAGCACTGATGTGTTGGGGGTGGGAGAAGAACAACACATGATCTGCTGGCATATACAGTAGTGCAAATATCACGTGACCCCACTGTTTAACATCTCCCTTGAGTGCTGTAGTGAATATTCCAACCATGAGGCCTACTAAATATTACGGAATACATACTATTGCACTGGGTATCTATAGTCCCATCTGGATATTACATCTCTCCATGTAACCCACAATATTCCCTTGCATACATGCAGCAGGTCCATACATAAGATATCATATTATAGTACTCCTTAGAAGTGGTATGTAGTTAAAGGAATTACCTTGCAAATGCAGAACGTGACAGAGCTGTAGTTCAGGGCTGACTCTGTTTGCTGCAAGCAGTACACACAGACAATACATAGTTAGGTACAGGTTGTGTGGGTTGCCTGGCATCATTTTTATTATATGTATGTGAGTTGGAGTAAGGTGCCAGTCCCTAAGGCCCTAGGTTGTCAGTGCATGTGCTATGTGTTGTCACTTAACCAAAGCCAGGACATACTGGGCACACTTACGTCTGCCTACAGGGACATCATCAGGGGATTTCTCCTCTGAGTCCCCCTGTGAGTGTGGCTGTGGTGACCTAGGCACTGGTGTGGGGCTGTGTATGCCTTCTCTTTGTTGATCCTGCTGCAGCTGTTTCTGCAGGGTCATATTATGTAGCATGGTGCATACTGTGAATATGTGTGCACATGTGGCTGGAGAGTACTGCAGAGCTTCACCACATATCGAGGCACCAGAAGCGTGACTTCAGAAGCTCAAACACATGCTCTATGATTTTACTAGTCTGTGCTTGTGCTTCATTATGGCATTCCTCCATGGGTGTGTGTGCATTTCTGATGGGTGTCATCTTCCACGGTTCCAGTGAGTAGCTAGCGTCCCCCAATAAATGGCCATGTGGGATGTCCCCCCAAGCAAACACCTTGTAGAACTGTAATGCATGCCATATATGGAAGTCATGATAGCTGCCAGGGCTGCCACCACACACATTTATGATAATGCCCTGGGCATTGCACATGACCTGGAAGTCAGAGTGGTACCCCTTGCGGTTGATGTAGATTCTACCCTCCTCACCAGGTGGTGCCTTGATGTGTACTTCAGTGCAATCTATGGCACCCAGTATCTCAGGGTAGTGTGCTACATGGTAGAAGTGTTGCATATTGCTGGCCCTTGCATCAGGGGTGAGGGGAAAAATGTGCTCACTGCCATGTGGTAGTATGGCATCCAGGAACTGTAGGATAACCCTGAATGCTGATGCCTGTGAGACCCCCATCATGTCCCCAGTTTGGTCTTTGGATAATACCGGTGGCTATTATCCTAAGGGCTACATGTACCTTTGTTTCCACTGGGAAGGGTTCCCCTCTATTTTTCTGGGTCTGAGTTCAGGGTGGCAGAGCGCATAGAGTTTTTGTAGTATGTCCTTGTCCATCCTACAGGGGTCTACAATCTCCAGCTCATGTAGCTCTTGGAAGGTTAACCTGGGCTTGCACACTCTTCTTCTTCTCTGTTTAGGCCTGCTGTCAGCAACAGCAACAGCACTGACTTCAGCATCTAGCACATTCAGTTGTAGCAGATCTGCAGCAGTGCCTAGCATTCTTTCAGTTAAAATTCCCAAGTCTGTACTCCACTACAGTATAGGGTAAACATTAGATTGTAGGGTGTACGCATACTTTATAGCCACATAGGCTACTGTAGTTGTGACTGTATGCTTGGCTACCTATGGTGTACTCCACCTGCCTAGTATATCATTAACATCATTTAATGGCCCTAGTTTAAGTTAAACAGGGATCAAATCTAATTAATATGTCATTGCCTTTTAGATACACTCAGCACTACAGCATGCCATGCAAACGCACACTCCGGAGTTAAGCAGAGCTTAGCACTTAGTGTACACATCTTCCATACTTCCATGCTCAGCATGGGGGCACACAACACAAAAATGTGGAAACGTGTGTCCCATAGGTAAACAAAGCTTAGCACTTAGTGAACACACACAACCAGACTTCCACGCTCAGTATGGCAGTGCACCGCGCAAACAGGCACAGATAAGCTCAGATCAACTTGGAAGTTATTGGACACACACTCCCTTGATGTCAGCTACCTCTTGTGTGGACACCAACACAGTTCTGTGACTGCACGGAGCGGATATCCAGACATGGATACCCATTTGTGCTATTCAGTAACTCCAGATCATTTGCATAGGGATCCTTCCTCAGACCATGGAAACACTGTGGTTCAAAGCCCTACCATGTTAGCAACAGCACCAATACACCATTGCAGATACTCCACACAGGGTCCTGTAATACATTTGTCACATAATATTACTTTTGTTTTTCCAATTTACTTTTTTATTTATATATTTTTATGAGTCATGTTTGTGCACTGTGGCGTGCAGTGCAAACGTGCAAATTATTTAAAAAAATATTTTAACTTATTTTTCATATTTTTTCAGATGCATAGTGGATAGTTTTGCTCATATTTGTATGTGCTATGTCATTTCTGACCATCTACCTACATTTTTACAGCCCCTTTTGTCTGTCTACATTCCTGTACCAAGAGATTTTCCATGTACACTATGGACACTGACACAGGATCTGCAAAGCTCCCTATCTGCTTGCTGGATCACCCTACCTGAATCATTTGCATGGAGTTCACCTGCTTATGAAGTGATTTGCATGCTACAGATATTTCCGTGTTGGAGTGTGCATGCACGCCACCCAGTTGTGTTTACTGAATCTACAACCTGCTTACTTTCATGTAAGCACAGTGGCACAATGCCTACATGGAAAATGAGACCATGTAGGCTTTATAAAATTCCCCCTCTATCTTTTGTAATATAAACAGCATGTAGGTCCTTAGAGTTAGAAATTTTAATAGATCCAATTCCCTTCTAAGATCAATTATTGTAAAGTTTATTTTGTATCTAGAGAAAAAAAACATCTATTTAAAATGTCATCATCCAGTCTTACAATAAAGTCTGTAAATATCAGTATATGATTTGATAATGATTATGTTATAATACAAAACATACTGTGGTGGTGGTGCTGCGGTAGCATTGTCGCCTCATAGCAAGACGTTGTCCCGTTCGATTCTCAGCTAGAGCGTCTTCTTTGTGGAGGCATACGTGAATGGGGCATGCCTTCATTGAAGGTTGTGCGTCAGGGCTGGTAACCCGGTACGTAAAAATCCACTACCAATCATTAGCTGACCGGAGTTCCACTGTGGCGACCCCTAACCGGGAAAAGCCGAAAGAAACAAACAATGTTATAATACAAAACAAAAAATTCTGAAAACAGAGAGCAGTCTGGACTCTGGAACTTTAAGAATCCTATGCCAGCTCTGTTCAAATTAATGAAAGAAACATAACATTTGCATAGTACTTCATAATCAATGAACAAAAAAAATAAATGCATACAGTATCGAATACCTTTAATAGAGATGTCTAAATCACAGAATATAAAGTTACCCAAGTTAGTATTTGCCTAATAGAAAAGGTGAACACATTTAAACTATCCATGCAGTTAGCAGGAACTGTTCCAGCAATATTACCCTTGTATTACATTTGGGTCACAAGATACTGTACCACTTCTGACCTGCAGCTGAAGTTGTACTTGTATCAAACATAACTTATCTTCCATTTTCTGCAGGCATATAATAGTGAAGCAATATATTTGTACATTTAAAAACTGAAACCAGTGTCTTTCAATTTCTGTGCAGCCTGAAGTCTCATTTCCCCCTTCCTAATGTTCTATTGTAGTTTAAGCTAAGTAGGATAAAGATAATCGAAACAAGACTGAGATGTAAACATATTACATTGAGCTTGGGAGATATACCTTGCATATCAATTAAGAAATGGGCAATATTTCACAATATAGATATCATGAAAGTATGCCAGATGACTTGGTAGGAATGTCTGTGGGCAATAATCTGGGAGTCATTTTCTAGTGAAGGAAATTGATGGTGTTGGACAGAAAATAGTATTACCAGGAGAGAGATTTTTTTTTCTCAGGCCACAATGCATGAATCAGTTTATAAGTGGACAATAATATCTGTCAACAGCTTTGTATAATTTAGAGAAGTGGACAGAAGGTCAAAAAATCCCACTATGTCATGCAACACATTATATGAGCTGAGCATTGTAGGGCCAGCAAACTTCAGTTGAAGGAGTTCAAAAAGGTAGTGACAGAGAACATTTTCATTAATGTTATAAAGTAAAATAAGAAATGATTAACTTAATAAATTTAATTGAATTCTTTTCATTTTTTATTACTACTATAGATTGTATGGAAATTAATTTAAAAGAGTTTAATTAGAGTATTAAAAAGAAGAAGAAGAAATTAAGTGTATTATTTCATTCACATTGTTTTAGTATTGTAAGCATGCACATATAATCAATTTTAAGTCAGGCCATTTTCTCATGGCCATCCCATTTTCAGCACTTTAGTATTAAAAAAAAACATATTTGTGTAGTATAAAAATCATATTATACAACGACCCCCCCATTAACATTCCAAAATGTGCACGTTGATTGGTCAGTGTGCATGTTGTAAATCAGACTTATACTAATGGAAAAAGGTCCGGTCGCCTGGACTTGTTCCATTAGTATAAGTCTTTTTTTACAGCAACAGAAAATGCAAGATCTCCGTTGTTGTTTAGACACTATCTCACTATGTTAACATAGCGAGACAGCTTTAAAAAAAGTAACGGAGATCTTTCTTTCTCTGTTACTTTTTTTAAAGCTGTCTCGCTATGTTAAATGGGTTTAATATAGTGAGACAGCTTTAAAAAAGGCAAGAGAGATTCTCTGTTGCTTTTTTAAAGCAGTTCCGCTATGTTAAATATGCTAACTTTGAGATCACACCACAGTAGAGGAAATGGCAAAGTCCCCAAAACAGCCCAGTGATTTTTTTTTCCCTAGGGAAAAAATCGCTGTTCCGTGCTTTGGGGATTTCAAATTTTCAAATAAAAAGGGTTGATTAAACAGCATTTGCTAAGTTAAGCATTCGCTGATTTAATACGAACCCATTAAAGGTATGCCTTCTACATCAGAAGCACATTCTGAGTTTGTCACTGGAAATATGAATAATAGTACTTCCAATAATAACAATTTTCTACAGTTGCTATTAAATGGAGAAGGTTTAAACCTTAATGCTACCAGGCTAAGTACATTAATGATACAATTTTAATTATACATAAAATTAATCCTGATAAACATGGACACCAGTTATTTGATATATTACACAGTCAAGAAAAAAGTATGGCGTGGGGACTATGTAGACATACCTGATCTCATTATTTGAATGGAATACAGCCTATGCTAGATTATAAACCAATGAGGTCAAAAGATTTAGTTGATGCTTTGGCAACGTTGGGAAGTTATAGACCAAGAACTTTAGAGTCAAGTCTTAGAACAACTGAGTTTTAGGACTTATCTTATAGGGGTAATAACTGAAAAAGAACCAGAGTTTCCACTGCAGTTACTTAGCTATTTTCTTATTGTCAGAGTAGCTCACTTTGTTAAAGGAGGATTACTGAGGCTATGTTATGACTGAAAGATTATAAAGCATAAGACAATAGGCAAGCAGTTTAAGTGGAACGACAGGCACCCTGATACATGTTTTGGTAGTATGGTAGGTAGGAGAAGAGTTATAATTAGGCAAGATGAACCAGCCTGTCCTAGATTTAAGTCTTGCTGGACATTGAACTTTGGGTCTTGTGCATGGTTATCCTGCAGGTTTCTACTCTTTTGTTCTGGTTACAATGGGAGATAACCAGCTTTTAAGTGTTGGTATACAGAGAGTGTTAAAGTCATTACTATAGTTAAAAGAACCACAGACAAGGTTATTAGCTAGCCAGTGGAAAGCTATTGTTTGTGGTTACAATGACTCCATTTACTTTCATAAAGTCAGGTAAAGCATCATAGAATCATACAGCCATAAAAAAAGTCAGCAGAATTGCTAAAATATTACCCTAGCATGAGGTGGGCAGCACAATTAGTAAATGGATTTGCATATTTTTTTTTGTCAAGTCCATCTCTATCACTGGTAACACAAGTAGCAAGAATCTAAAGTTATTTAGGGGGAAGGAGACCATAGTAAGGTGTGGGCACACATTATTGTCAACCATCCGATATGTTTACAGTGTGACTACTAGGTTTGGCACCTAAAGGACGAATGAGAATTTAGATTAATGTGCCTTATTAATTTGCCTTATCCAAGTGATGTCACTTAATGATGGGAAAATAAGGATGATGCCAAAGTTCAATATGAACCAAAGAAACAAACCTTAACGAACCGAGTAGCCAAACTGAGCTGAAACGCAAGATTTATTTTCAAACAAAAGAGCGTTTTCACTTCTGTTATTACAGGAGCTTTCTCAACATAAAATGAGAGCACGAACTCTTCACTTTTAAAATCACTTCAGTGACACCCATTGATGTCACTTCCTTTACATCAATATTAAAAGTTACATATCATATAAATACTAAAAAGAAGCAAACACAACATGGTTAAAATAACAGTCAGCAGTCTATCTTGACAAGTCAAGCATGCACTTTCATTTAAAGAATGTTTAATAAGGTCAAACCTACGTAGATTATTCATATTATTTAGCAAAAAGCTAAAATCTTACTAATCTATTCTACCCTAAAATCTACTGAAATAGACCATATCTTAAAAGGGTCTGGTCCTTTCAATAATAGATGAAAAAAATATATTAAACAATATTACGTTATATATTAGTAACCAATACCAGGAACGTGTTGATTTAATAAATCAATATCAAAAGTTACATTCATGTAGATACCCTATGCTAAAGATTACCTCAGATAGCTCCTATATTTCAACACCAATGAGATATTGCAATTCTCATTTAGGCCCGGGAAATTGAAGGCATCAAGCTTCATCTGCCATTCCAATTCCCGGGTTTCTAAAATCAATGATTGTGGGCCCCCCCTTATATCAACTTGAATATGGTCAATAGCCATAAAGTGAAAACTGTGTCCGGCATTATTCAATAGATGTTTTGATAAAGCGTTGTCACTTTTTCTGTTTTTTATAGCATAAACATGCTGGTAAATACGGTCGCGGAAACGGCGATCCGTTTTACCAACATAATAAGCAGGACAACAGTCACAAAGAGCTATATATACTATAGATCTTGTGTTACAGTTAATTTTGTAGTTGATATAATATTTTTTGTTTTTAACAGAGAATGAGTACCCCACCCGGAGATAACTGCACCAATTACAACTACCACAGGTAAACGTACCCTTTTGTCTAGAATGAAAGTCAATTGTCTTATTTCTCTGAAGAAGTTCCTTGAGGTTACTACCTCTTCTATATACAAAAAAAGGGGACAAACCTAATCTTTCCTGTAGCCCTGAACTAGTAATTAAATATCAGTTTTTCCGGACAATAGAACAAAGATTTTCAGAATTCCTATTAAAGGTTGTTACAAGACTAATAGGAAAATTAAGTTCCTTAACAGGTGCACTAATAATAGGGTCCAGTGATGGGCCATCACCAACAAGCATGTCAATCCCATCCGTGAGGGGAGAGGGAGTCTGTGTATTAAGAAAAAGCAAAGGTTGATATATGCCATTAATACGCTTAAAAGATACTTCAGCTATTAAGGCTTCAACCATATCCCCAGGATAACCCTGGTTCGAGAACATGTCCATTAAAAGGGAACACTCATTTTCAAAGGCTATGTCCGTACTGCACATACGGGCAGCCCTAACTAGTTGGCCCTTAACAATGGAGCGCTTTTGTTTCCATGGATGACAACTTGAAAAATGCAAGAACGAATTGCAGTAAGTTGACTTCCTAAAAATAGATGAGAAAACCTATTGTTGTCAAAATCTTTAACCAAGTTAACATCCAGATAATCATCTTTGTTCTATTGTCCGGAAAAACTGGTATTTCATTACTAGTTCAGGGCTACAGGAAAGATTAGGTTTGTCCCCTTTTTTTGTATATAGAAAACCGAAACCAGTGTCTTTCAATTTCTGTGCAGCCTGAAGTCTCATTTCCCCCTTCCTAATGTTCTATTGTAGTTTAAGCTAAGTAGGATAAAGATAATCGAAACAAAACTGAGATGTAAACATATTACAGCGAGCTTGGGAGATATACCTTGCATATCAATTATGAAATGGGCAATATTTCATAATATAGATATCATGAAAGTATGCCAGATGACTTGGTAGGAATGTCTGTGGGCAATAATCTGGGAGTCATTTTCTAGTGAAGGAAATTGATGGTGTTGGACAGAAAATAGCATTACCAGGAGAGAGATTTTTTTTTCTCAGGCCACAATGCATGAATCAGTTTATAAGTGGACAATAATATCTGTCAACAGCTTTGTATAATTTAGAGAAGTGGACAGAAGGTCAAAAAATCCCACTATGTCATGCAACACATTATATGAGCTGAGCATTGTAGGGCCAGCAAACTTCAGTTGAAGGAGTTCAAAAAGGTAGTGACAGAGAACATTTTCATTAATGTTACTTTAGCATGTTTCTAAAGTAAAATAAGAAATGATTAACTTAATAAATTTAATTGAATTCTTTTCATTTTTTATTACTACTATAGATTGCATGGAAATTAATTTAAAAGAGTTTAATTAGAGTATTAAAAAGAAGAAGAAGAAATTAAGTGTATTATTTCATTCACATTGTTTTAGTATTGTAAGCATGCACATATAATCAATTTTAAGTCAGGCCATTTTCTCATGGCCATCCCATTTTCAGCACTTTAGTATTAAAAAAAAACATATTTGTGTAGTATAAAAATCATATTATACAACGACCCCCCCATTAACATTCCAAATGTGCACGCTGATTGGTCAGTGTGCATAAAGAATCAGACTTATACTAATGGAAAAAGGTCCGGTCGCCTGGACTTGTTCCATTAGTATAAGTCTTTTTTTACAGCAACAGAAAATGCAAGATCTCCGTTGTTGTTTAGACACTATCTCACTATTAACATATTAGACAGCTTTAAAAAAAGTAACGGAGATCTTTCTTTCTCTGTTACTTTTTTTAAAGCTGTCTCGCTATGTTAAATGGGTTTAATATAGTGAGACAGCTTTAAAAAAGGCAATAGAGATTCTCTGTTGCTTTTTTAAAGCAGTTTCGCTATGTTAAATATGCTAACTTTGAGATCACACCACAGTAGAGGAAATGGCAAAGTCCCCAAAACAGCCCAGTGATTTTTTTTTTCCCTAGGGAAAAAAATCGCTGTTCCGTGCTTTGGGGATTTCAACTTTTCAAATAAAAAGGGTTGATTAAACAGCATTCGCTAAGTTAAGCATTCGCTGATTTAATACGAACCCATTAGAGGTATGCCTTCTACATCAGAAGCACATTCTGAGTTTATCACTGGAAATATGAATAATAGTATTTCCAATAATAACAATTTTCTACAGTTGCTATTAAATGGAGAAGGTTTAAACCTTAATGCTACCAGGCTAAGTACAGTAATGATACAATTTTAATTATACATAAAATTAATCCTGATAAACATGGACACCAGTTATTTGATATATTACACAGTCAAGAAAAAAGTATGGCGTGGGGACTATGTAGACATACCTGATCTCATTATTTGAATGGGATACAGCCTATGCTAGATTATGAACCAATGAGGTCAAAAGATTTAGTTGATGCTTTGGCAACGTTGGGAAGTTATAGACCAAGAACTTTAGAGTCAAGTCTTAGAACAACTGAGTTTTAGGACTTATCTTATAGGGGTAATAACTGAAAAAGAACCAGAGTTTCCACTGCAGTTACTTAGCTATTTTCTTATTGTCAGAGTAGCTCACTTTGTTAAAGGAGGATTACTGAGGCTATGTTATGACTGAAAGATTATAAAGCATAAGACCATAGGCAAGCAGTTTAAGTGGAATGACAGGCACCCTGATACATGTTTTGGTAGTATGGTAGGTAGGAGAAGAGTTATAATTAGGCAAGATGAACCAGCCTGTCCTAGATTTAAGTCTTGCTGGACATTGAACTTTGGGTCTTGTGCATGGTTATCCTGCAGGTTTCTACTCTTTTGTTCTGGTTACAATGGGAGATAACCAGCTTTTAAGTGTTGGTATACAGAGAGTGTTAAAGTCATTACTATAGTTAAAAGAACCACAGACAAGGTTATTAGCTAGCCAGTGGAAAGCTATTTTTTGTGGTTACAATGACTCCATTTACTTTCATAAAGTCAGGTAAAGCATCATAGAATCATACAGCCATAAAAAAAGTCAGCAGAATTGCTAAAATATTACCCTAGCATGAGGTGGGCAGCACAATTAGTAAATGGATTTGCATATTTTTTTTTGTCAAGTCCATCTCTATCACTGGTAACACAAGTAGCAAGAATCTAAAGTTATTTAGGGGGAAGGAGACCATAGTAAGGTGTGGGCACACATTATTGTCAACCATCCGATATTTTTACAGTGTGACTACTAGGTTTGGCACCTAAAGGACGAATGAGAATTTAGATTAATGTGCCTTATTAATTTGCCTTATCCAAGTGATGTCACTTAATGATGGGAAAATAAGGATGATGCCAAAGTTCAATATGAACCAAAGAAACAAACCTTAACGAACCGATTAGCCAAACTGAGCTGAAACGTAAGATTTATTTTCAAACAAAAGAGCGTTTTCACTTCTGTTATTACAGGAGCTTTCTCAACATAAAATGAGAGCACGAACTCATCACTTTTAAAATCACTTCAGTGACACCCATTGATGTCACTTCCTTTACATCAATATTAAAAGTTACATATCATATAAATACTAAAAAGAAGCAAACACAACATGGTTAAAATAACAGTCAGCAGTCTATCTTGACAAGTCAAGCATGCACTTTCATTTAAAGAATGTTCAATAAGGTCAAACCTACGTAGATTATTCATATTATTTAGCAAAAAGCTAAAATCTTACTAGTCTATTCTACCCTAAAATCTATTGAAATAGACCATATCTTAAAAGGGTCTGGTCCTTTCAATAATAGATGAAAAAAATATATTAAACAATATTACGTTATATATTAGTAACCAATACCAGGAACGTGTTGATTTAATAAATCAATATCAAAAGTTACATTCATGTAGATACCCTATGCTAAACATTACCTCAGATAGCTCCTATATTTCAACACCAATGAGATATTGCAATTAGGCCGGACAATAATATCTGTCAACAGCTTTGTATAATTTAGAGAAGTGGACAGAAGGTCAAAAAATCCCACTATGTCATGCAACACATTATATGAGCTGAGCATTGTAGGGCCAGCAAACTTCAGTTGAAGGAGTTCAAAAAGGTAGTGACAGAGAACATTTTCATTAATGTTACTTTAGCATGTTTCTAAAGTAAAATAAGAAATGATTAACTTAATAAATTTAATTGAATTCTTTTCATTTTTTATTACTACTATAGATTGCATGGAAATTCATTTAAAAGAGTTTAATTAGAGTATTAAAAAGAAAAAGAAGAAATTAAGTGTATTATTTCATTCACATTGTTTTAGTATTGTAAGCATGCACATATAATCAATTTTAAGTCAGGCCATTTTCTCATGGCCATCCCATTTTCAGCACTTTAGCATAAAAAAAACATATTTGTGTAGTATAAAAATCATATTATACAACGACCCCCCATTAACATTCCAAAATGTGCACGTTGATTGGTCAGTGTGCACGTTGTAAATCAGACTTATTCTAATGGAAAAAGGTCCGGTCGCCTGGACTTGTTCCATTAGTATAAGTCTTTTTTTACAGCAACAGAGAATGCAAGATCTCCATTGTTGTTTAGATACTATCTCACTATGTTAACATAGCGAGACAGCTTTAAAAAAGTAACGGAGATCTTTCTTTCTCCGTTGCTTTTTTAAAGCTGTCTCGCTATGTTAAATGGGTTTAATATAGCGAGACAGCTTTAAAAAAGGCAACAGAGATTCTCTGTTGCTTTTTTTAAAGCTGTTTCGCTATGTTAAACTCCTTTAACATAGTGAGACACTTTGTAAAAAGCAATGGAGATCTTGCTTTCTCCGTTGCTTTTTTTAAAGCTGTCTCGATATGTTAAATGGGTTTAACATAGCGAGACAGCTTTAAAAAAAGCAACAGAGATTCTCCATTGCTTTTTTAAAGCTGTCTCGTTATGTTAAACTCTTTTAACATAGAGAGACTCTTTGTAAGAAGCAACGGAGATCTTGCTTTCTCCGTTGTTTCCACCCACAGCTCTGATGTACTGCGTAAGCATAGGCATGCACAGTACATCAGAACTGCCACAGAATACCAGACAGCTGCGGAAGGGCAGCAAGGAGGCATTATACAATGCCATTATTTAAGAAAAGTAATTATTTTTTTTCTTAAATAATGTCATTGTATAATAGCAATAACCCACTTCTGGGTGTGGGTAATGCTGGATTTACCCATGGTTGTCTTTCTTTGGCCACTCAAGCTTTGCCCTCATGACCAAACCACACCAAACGTGGGTAAATCCAGCATTACCCACACCCAGGCGTGGGTTATTGCTATAATATATATATTCATATATGTAGTATACATGTATCTATATTTCAGATCTACAATAGAATATATTACTTAAAAACACACAGTTGCATATAGTTATCATGTCGTGCAGAGGTAGATTAGTAATCCGTGGTATACAAAGTGGCAGGTTTGATCATTTACAAGGAATATTTACTGCATTTAATTACACCTTTTATGATATTAATCAGAATTTAAATTTAGCTTTTAATAGATTGTTAATATTTGCTAGTTTTCATTTGTTTGTATTCATTTTAACCCATTTAAGCATGTGTGTGTGTGTGTGTGTGTGTGTGTGTGTGTGTGTGTGTGTGTGTGTGTGTGCGCGCGCGCGCATGCGCTTGAAAAAAGATACTTTAATTACATCCCCTATAAGTATGGAGATGATTAGGGACACTCAAGTGTGTGTGTAGATGGACAGTTTCAGCAGATAGATGAATATTTGCAGGCATTTAAATGCTTTGAATGAAGAGGTAGGTTAAGACTTTACAGTTTAGAAGTAGTCAAAGGGGATCTATATTATATCAGCGAACACCCAACTTAGAGAACGCTGTATAATTGACCCAAATATGTCGAAACAACAAATGCCGAACACACTGAACAGTGATTTTTTTTCCCCCAGGGAAAAAAATTGCTGCTCTGTAAAAAAAAAAAAAAAAAAAAACACAAAATAAAGTGGGGGGCTTTGCCCCCCCTCCCCTGATGTGGGGGGCTGTGTCCCCCCACCCCCCTACTTAAAATATGCTAACATTGTGATCACACCACAGTAGAGGAAATGGCAAAGTCCCCAAAACAGCCCAGTGATTTTTTTTTTTCCCCTGGGGAAAAAATCGCTGTTCCATGCTTTGGGGATTTCAACTTTTCAAATAAAAAGGGTTGATTAAACAGCATTCGCTAAGTTAAGCATTCGCTGATTTAATACGAACCCATTAAAGGTATGCCTTCTACATCAGAAGCACATTCTGAGTTTGTCACTGGAAATATGAATAATAGTATTTCCAATAATAACAATTTTCTACAGTTGCTATTAAATGGAGAAGGTTTAAACATTAATGCTACCAGGCTAAGTACATTAATGATACAATTTTAATTATACATAAAATTAATCCTGATCAACATGGACACCAGTTATTTCATATATTACACAGTCAAGAAAAAAGTATGGCGTGGGGACTATGTAGACATACCTGATCTCATTATTTGAATGGAATACAGCCTATGCTAGATTATGAACCAATGAGGTCAAAAGATTTAGTTGATGCTTTGGCAACATTGGGAAGTTATAGACCAAGAACTTTAGGGTCAAGTCTTAGAACAACTGAGTTTTAGGACTTATCTTATAGGGGTAATAACTGAAAAAGAACCAGAGTTTCCATTGCAGTTACTTAGCTATTTTCTTATTGTCAGAGTAGCTCACTTTGTTAAAGAAGGATTACTGAGGCTATGTTATGACTGAAAGATTATAAAGCATAAGACCAGAGGCAAGCAGTTTAAGTGGAAAGACAGGCACCCTGATACATGTTTTGATAGTATCGTAGGTAGGAGAAGAGTTATAATTAGGCAAGATGAACCAGCCTGTCCTAGATTTAAGTCTTGCTGGACATTGAACTTTGGGTCTTGTGCATGGTTATCCTGCAGGTTTCTACTCTTTTGTTCTGGTTACAATGGTAGATAACCAGCTTTTAAGTGTTGGTATATAGAGAGTGTTAAAGGCATTACTATAGTTAAAAGCACCACAGACAAGGTTATTAGCTAGCCAGTGGAAAGCTATTTTTTGTGGTTGCAATGACTCCATTTACTTTCATAAAGTCAGGTAAAGCATCATAGAATCATACAGCCATAAAATTACAGAAGTCAGCAGAATTGCTAAAATATTACCCTAGCATGAGGTGGGCAGCACAATTAGTAAATGGATTTGCATATATTTTTTTGTCAAGTCCATCTCTATCACTGGTAACACAAGTAGCAAGAATCTAAAGTTATTTAGGGAGAAGGAGACCATAGTAAGGTGTGGGCACACATCATTGTCAACCATCCGATATTTTTACAGTGTGACTACTAGGTTTGGCACCTAAAGGACGAATGAGAATTTAGATTAATTTGCCTTATTAATTTGCCTTATCCAAGTGATGTCACTTAATGATGGGAAAATAAGGATGATGCCAAAGTTCAATATGCATCATTGGATGAAGCCATCCTGGTAATTTGGCAATTTAGAGGTCCTCGGTTCACTTAAACCAACATAGAATCTGAATTTTGACTCCTTCCAATATGTTTTCAGGAATGCCATCTATTAGCTATGCAGGTTTAGGCCAAGTATCATTTTGACCAAGTCATGCCAATGGGCTAGTTAGTGACTTGCATCACTTTTTATCAGTTTAGTTCAGCCCTCCAATGTTAATTGGAGAAAAAAATTGTCTTAGTGTGCAGTACGCTACTCAGGTGATTTCCGTAATATGGAAGAAGGTAAGAGGAGTGCTAGGAAAGATCTTCAATCATTTCAGCATTTGTGTAAAGAGACTGATATTCCACTAGCTCTTGACGAAATAGAAGTCCATACAAATTTTCTCATACATTTATATCTGGAAGTAAATGTCTCTTACTCATTGTCTCCGTTGCCCCAGAATAAACTGAATAGTATTTCATCTTGTATCACCTTGTTTTTATATGATGATACAATTGCAATAGAACAAGTCATAGGATTGTGTAGTTTGTTAAATTTTATATGTATAGCTATTGTTCTTAGCAAGCCTTTCATTAGAGTATTGGCCAATTTGTTGTACGATGGTCACTAAAAACATCTCAGAGTCTGGAATAACAAGAAAATGAAAGCAGATCTCTGGCTATCTTTTAGTTTTCAACAGGAGATCATCGTAGCAGGATGAATGCTTGTCAAATGGCACTCTCCATCTGTTCACAGATGCTTCAGGAGGATCGCTAATGGGGTTTATTTTATTGGTTAGTGTTTTTTGCTCCGTGGCCACTACATTGTTCTGTTGAAAATAAGAATTATATATTTTTGGAGATAATGCATATTTGGATGGCAGTATTTGTATTGCATGATCAATTGGGAAATAAAAAAGTCATTTGGTATGGCTTAGTGGTAAATCATTTGTCTATGGTGTGCAGAGTCCTGGGTTCAAGACTTGCAGAGGCTATTTATTTGGGGGGTGGGAGGGTGGCCTAATGGTTAAGGTGTTTGGCTTATAAACACAAGGTGCAGGGTTTGAGTCTCACAAGGGATAATTGGCTAAGTTTAAAATGGCTCGCAAGGGCAGTTAGTCTAGTACTAATCTATGAGCCTATTTTTAGATCAGATAATAAGGTAGTTGCTCAAATTATGATTAAGAAATGTCCATGTGGGACCATTCAGTTGCATGGTTGCTGGTTTTATTGGGCATTTGCATTAATCTTTCATACTTGGTGCAGCACATTCCAGCCATTCATAATATTTTTAGCGGATTGTCTCTCATATGTTGCTCCTACTCATATTCCAGAAAAGATTTGTCTGATTGGTGAGATAAGTTCCATGTTTGGTAATTTGTGGTCCTTGAGCACTATGAAAACATACAAAGCAGCTATAAATAATTTTGAGCAATTATGTTTGTCTTTTCCTGTGGATGAGAATATTTTTGTTGTTTCACATAGCTTTACATTACTTAGAATTGTGTTGTTTTGAAAACAAATCCCCTTCTACTATTAGAGCAAGCTTGGCTGCTATTAGATTATTTGCAAAGATTTTTAATTTGCACAATACAAATAAGCATTGGTATTCAAGTATTAAAAGGTTGGACAGGATTAATAGGTTACTATTCTGAGTTGCAGCAATCTTTACGGCATTGCCTGTTAAAATCCATTTGCTTCATGCAGCTTCATTCAGTTGATTTACATGATCTGAACTACATTATTTATATAGATCTGTACAGGTACATTCCAGGTGAGAGACATGTTATGGTCTCTTAGATGGAAACATGATTCTGTAGTTCAGAATGGAGTTATATTTTGGATTTGCAGTTCTAAGACTGACCATTAAGGCAGTGGTCATCAAGTCATTTTAGAAAAATCAGTAGACTCTTTAATCCATCCATGGGGTTGGTTCTCTAGAATGCGTGCCTTCTGCAGCCCTATTAATTTGGAGTTTTTAGTATTTATTCTTCCTTATGGTTCTCATTTAACCCCAAGGAACCTTAATGCATATTTATGGATGGAATATATTAGCCCACTAAGTTTTACCTTCAACTCCGCATTCTTCACATTCCCTTAGAATGGAGTAGGCTTTAGATTTAGTCTTCTATGGTCAGTCTGTGGAAATGATAAAAAGATATAGGGTCCGATTCAATAACACCTACACTAAGTGTACATGATCTGTATTTAAGAACACCCTACCACATTGTTTGTGTATTCTAGTCGCTCAGAAAGATTATACTAAGTGTAAATGTAGTCTACATTTGTGGTAACCTTTGTGAATGCCCCTCAGTATTTAAAACTGCAAGAAAATCAGTAGGAAAACTAAAACTAGGCAGATGAAGGTGTGAGTTATACTAGTGTTGTCTTTTCACTCAGAACAGTGTAAACTTAATATGCACTTAGTGTAGTCATTAATGAATCCCAGGGCTAGAATATAGTCATCCAATGCTTGACTGTCATATATTTGTTGATTCTCCACTGTATACTTATTACTGTTGTTTTCACATTTTTCTGACTTTCTTTCTTTCTGTCAGAATGAATGGGTGTCATTATTTTGGGGAACTCTTTTATTTGTCCAGCTGCTGAGAGAGCAAAAATTAGCTAAGGAGATGAGAATTTGAGATCAGGCCTACATTTATTCGAAGTAGTTTGAAAAAAGATTTTCATGATTGAAACGTAAGCAATTCTACCTAACATAATTGATGGTATTAATGAAGTACGCCATTGTCATTTTCTCATATTTCATTTAGGGGAAGCAGTATTAGCGTTTGCATTGTATTCTTGCTTGGATAAAACTTTTATTATCATGTATAAGCTTATTATAAGGTCTGCTATAGTTTTTTGTTTAATGTGGATTGGGTTTATAAATCCATTAGTGTTGGAAAACACAAGAGCATATATAAATCAAAGGATAGTTCACACTGCCTTTTAATTCTCAGTTTCTGTCATCAAACATTGGAATCTGGCTGATTCAGATCCTATTTGGTTTGTAGTTGACAGAATATATCTTTCTGTGTTAGGACTGAATTTATTTGATCTTAATTTTCACTATTTTGGAAAGGGGTAAACTCATGATTTGTTGTATATATAATTTAAAAATAGTTTAAGTAGGATGTTTAGTAAGTGAAACCTAATGGGTGGCCACGGTGGTGCAGCGGTTAGCATTGCCACCTCACAGCAAGAGATTCTCCGGTTTGATCCTCGGCTGGGGTGCCTTCTGTGTGGAGTCTGCATGTCCGTCGTGTAGGTTTGCTCCGGTTTTCTCCCACATCTCAAAGACATGCTGTAGGTGGATTGGACTATCTAAATTGGACCTAGGTGTGAGTGTGTGCCTTCTGTGGGCTGGCAACTCGACACTGTAAAACTCCACTGCCAATTATGAGTGGACAGGTGATCTGCTGTGGCGAACCCTAACCAGGAAAAGGCAGAAGAAGAAGTAAGTGAAACCTAATATTATTATAAATTTAACTTTATTTAGCTTTAATTTAATATAGTGTTTAATCTTTATGTATATACTGTATAAGGTATGTGAAATATAAATGAAATATGAAATGTGGTCATGGCCAGGAAAGGAGAGTAAGCAGACTGTTTATACACTCATGACCTTCCTTCTATTTCTTTCCTCGTCCCTTTCCTGCACTGATATGATATTAAATGTAACAGAATTGGTATTTATTTACAGTGGCTAGATCACCACTTAGCTGCAAAACCAAGAGTAACCAGTGAGGCTGTCTGTTATGCCACCCAACTGAACATGTTAATAAATGAGCTGGTATGATATTCATAGGTTCATAGGTTCATGCTAGGCTATCTGCCCTAGGGCATTTATAAGCCTAGCCAGAATGTGTTTGGCTTTCGCCACCCATTTTAAATTTATTTTGCTATGCCCTTTTTCGAGGTTGGTTTTTTGTTTAATGGATGATGAATTCTTGAACATAAGGCATGGTATTTTACTAATTATAAATTATTATTTATGCATGTACAGTGTGGCATTAAAATAAACCAAAAGGTCGTAATACCAATGAGCAACATGTGTGTTTTATTATTATGCGAGGACCTGGACAAAAGCATATTCTGGAGCAAACAGATTTGTCCACCCTGCAAGTCACTTACAACAGGCTTGAGTTTGAGCCTATATAAGGTTGGTGTGTTACATTCCTTTATCTTTTTTTTTTACAGCATATTAACAAACCTGTCCCACCCTCCATTTACCAGTCAGTCACTGCTTGGCCTACCCCCTTTATCTTCCCCCTTCTGTGTCCTGGTCTAATACAATATATAATATTAGGCACTCAAGAAAGGAGTAAGCAAACATATTATATGATAATATAAGATTAAATATGGCAGAGTTGGTAACAGCACTGCATCTTTACAGTGGCTAGATCACCAAGGGGCAGGGAGGATATGCCACTCAGCTACAAGAACAAGAATAACTGAAAGGGCTGTTTGTTAGGCCTCCCAATTTAGTTGGGCATGTGAATAAATGAGGTGATATGATTTTCAGTAGTTATTTGTTTAATGGATGACAACGTCTTGAGTTAATGCAGTATAAAATGTGCTACATTATGAATTATAAATGTTAATGCATGTAAAATGAGGTGCTAAAACAAACTAAAAGATTACAACATCCACGAGTAGTCATGTGAGTTTTGAGATTATCTGGAGACATGGACAATCCATACTGCCTGTTTTTAGGAATGTCATATTTTCAGATATATTCTAAAATTTATTATAGATTATTTTTTCAAGAATTTCAGTGAGGCCAAAAGATGGAGAAATACCAGTAGATATTAGCTGAGAAAGGGGTCTCACTTTTGCAAATGGTGGGACTATGGCGTGTTTAAAACTATGGGGTAGGGTGCTTGTAGTGAGGGGAAGTACTTAATATGAATGAAACATACTTATTGAGTAGTTTATTTCTGACTCTAAAAATATTGGGATGAATGTTATGGAAGAATGGGTAATGGGAATAATCAATCTTTTCAAGATATTTTTGAATACTGGACTTGCTAATGGCTATGAAATGAAACAAAGAACATTCAATTATGTTGTATAGGAAAAGGGAGAGTGAAATGGAAGGGGAAAAAGAAACAGGAGACCAGTTGTGTAAGGGGATTGCTAATGGTGTTTTTCTTTTTAGTTCAGAAATGAGAGAGATTTGTAAGACAAGATTCCACAGAAAAGCACAAATGTGTTAACCACACACACAAGGCAAAGATAGAGCTGTAAGTCACCAACAGTTTATTGCACCACAAAATAATAAAAGAAACATAAGCGCTTCCGTTATATGAAATACATAACTCCATCAGATAAAAGCCAACATTCAAATGGGCACATATATAAAACTTACATTATCACATGACAAACACCAATTGATGAATTAAAGCAACAATGTATAAAACAATTAAAAACAGTTAAAAACACATATATCCATTAATAAATTCCCCAAAGAGATATTATTTACAAAAATAAAAAATAAATGCATATATATGAAAAGAGCACGTTTTAAAACCAACTAAAAATATAGATGTATGTGTATGTGTCCATCGACACATATTTGTGTGTATGAATCTATACTATCTCAATTCTGCCTTCATTTTTAACACACATCCTATAGATGCAATTTCATTTAAGCCTGGGAACCCCATTACATCCAGGTGCAAAATCCAATACAGCTCACGGTTCTCCAAGAACAATTGCCAGGGACCACCTCTTGTATTCTTTTGCACTTGTTCAATTACAATAAACTTAAAGTGGTGTTCAGGGAATTCCAAAATATGTCCATATAGGGCATTGGTAGTTTTTTTCCTCCATATATCATAGTTTTGCTCATAAATACGTTGCTTCAACATCTGCTCTGTCTTGCCAATAAAAAGCAGGACAGGCCTGACACAATGCCCCATAGACAACTTCAGAACTGTTACAATTATAGTAAATTACAACTTTAAAGCTGTTTCTTTTTTTTCAAAAGATCCTAGGAGAAGCAAGATGATTTAGAACTTTCCAGAATTACTTAGGATGTCCAAAAGTAATAATGTGTAATGTTCTCTGCTTTGGCATATTTAGTTGCTTCTCTGGCTTCTTATTCAGTCTATGGTCTGTGTTATAATTGTCAAGGTTAGAGGGTTCAACTTTCCAGAATGACCATGATTCATCTATAACCTCCAAAAAATTCCAAATTTTGCATGTTATCTGAGGAACTGACATGTCACATTTTCTGATTTTGTTATTGGACTATAGTCTATCTTGAATGGGACCGAGAATGTTACAGAATTCAGTGTGAGCAATTATTAGGTCAGTTCAGATGTAGAGAGAGGATTAAGTCCTGTAAGATTGTTACCTTTATTTTTTTTTAATGTCTCCAAATCTTTTGGATTTTTAATACCATGATGGGAATGGACCCCATTTCTAAGCCAAATATGATTAAAGTTCATGAAATTAGTATTGTTTCAATCTTTGATGTCAGCCAGAAGTGCTCTTCTCAGCATCTGCAATGTGCCCAGAAATGACTCCCTCTGCAGTTCGTATGGAGTTGCATGTATCGGTAACATATCTAAATATGACTGTCAATTCTTTTTTATAATACCCATTGATCCTATTACTATTGGAACTGTCTAGGTAGCTTTCTTCCACACTGTTCTCATTTCTGCCTGCAAATCTTAATATTTTATAAGTTTGTGTTTCTCTGTATGGAAGACACTGTAATCACTGGGTGTAGCGATTTCAATAATCGATGCTACTTTTGTCTTCTTTTCATGGACCACTATATCTAGTTTTCTCACATCTTTCTTTTGAACTGTTGGTAATGGATGAGCCCATGTGATACAGACTTCATCATTTTCTGTGATGCTTTGTGGTTCATGTTTCCAGTGTTTTTCAGTTGCTTCAATATTATAATGTTTGCATAATCCCCAGTGCAACAGTCTTGCCACATTATTATGCCTTTCAGTATACAGTTTTTCTGCCATTAGTATGTCACAAACAACAACAAAGTTTGAAGCTGTTTCCAATTCTGTTTTTCAAAAAAATACTTTTGTCTGTTTCTCCCACATGTTCAATGGACTTTCTAAACTAATGTGTACGTAGTCCACTATCTTGGGCCCCCAATATTAACCTTTCATCTTTTGGTTTGAATTTGCCTCTCCGTTACTTTATGGCAATGCCAATGGCTCAGTAAATAGAACATTTGCATTTGGTGCTGGCAGATCAGAAAGCTGTGGACTCTATTCCGATGCCAAGTACTTGGATTCATTTCCCAGTGCTGACACTGCAGTAGAAAAGACAAAAGTGGGGGGAAGGTGTTGCACTCTTCAGTAAGCCATCCTTCAGATGAGACATTAAACTGAGGTCCTGTCTGCCTGAGTCGGTGGTAGCCCAGGTGGATGTAAATGATCCCACAGCACTTAATGAAAAAAGAGTTGCTTAATTCATAATTCTTTACATTATTTACACATTCATATCCATGGCATATATTGCGCCATTTTGTCCATTTTTTTCTTAACATACAATCTACTCATCCAAAATAAATACATTTTTATCATTTAAAAAATACAAACAAAAATCTGAGCTTTTTAAAGTTAACATCAACTATTCTTAAAATTACTTCATCTAGCCCCATGCATGGCTATAATTTTAAAACCTTCTTCTTATTCAAATTATTATTACAAAGACATGCATCTGGAGCGTTTCTCCTTGGGCCTCTGCTGAAAATTGTCTCGTTCCAAGTCGGACTTTCCCGGTTAACAAATGTTAAATAAATAAATAAAATAAATAAATATTCCTTTTTTTTAAAACTTCTCCAAAACTGTTCATTTTTTTATATTCTCAAGAATAATGTTTTTTTTTTTCCTTATTACAGTCATCACATTTTTTCTTTCTTACTTTCTTTACTTTCTTCCAACATCTTATATTTCTTATTAATTTTAAATGCAAGTTTATTCAACAAACTTCTACACTGGAAATCCCCTGCTATATTAATATGTTCAAACTTTTCTTTTTATGCTTTATAGCATTTTTACAGCTTCCTTTAAATCCTTACAATTATCATTTATTTACTTATTTATTTGACATTTGTTGACTGGGTTAGTCCAGCTCAGCCAAAGCACTTTTTCAGTGGAGAACCCGAAGAGAAAAGCTCCACAAAAACATAACATCATAACTACATAAACATAATACATAGCTAGATAAATGTATTTACGAGGTGTTACAATAGAATAAGTTAAAATAATAGACATTAAGATTCTAAATGATTAGTAAGTACACCTGGTACAATACAGAATACAAAACCCAGTAGAGAAATTACATTCTTCATCATCAGTTCAGTTGAACAGCTGCAGTGGGTAGAATCACTTATACCACAATAAACTCTATTGCAGTCTATAGAAATCATGAAGGTACAGGAAGAAAACTAGAACTAGTAAGAGTAATCTAGAGAAACATTAGTGGATGAGAAGGGTGAAATAGGTATGGAAGAAAGGTGGGAGGCAAAAAGGCAGACAGGAATAAAGTCAATCAGGGGGGTGATTACACAGACATAGCCAAGTATTGCATAGGATGTTCTTTTACAGCATTGCTGAACTGGTGTTTAGGCTTAATATTTCAAATCCCCAGCAGAAGTTTATTCCAGTTCTCAGTGGGGGAATAGCTGTAAAGGTTCTTGCCTATTTTGATTTTTGACTTGTATATAGGAAGGATATGTTGTTCTGAGCTCCAAAGAATTCTAGATGGGGTGTAGGAGGAGATTATAGAGGTAATGCTGGGACAGAAGGAGGGAAGGTACAGGATAGAAAGAATTATCTGAAGCTGAGAGAGATGAAGGTTGTGGGGAAACTCTAACCAATTTAGTTTCCTGAGGGCTAAGCAGTGATGAGAATAGTAGGGGTGTTTGGCAGCGAATTTGGCCACCTTGTTGTAAGTGGACTCTAGAGAGTAGTGTGGCTTGTAAGTTGGTGAGAATTTGAGAGCCATAAAGAAAGGTTGGGAGTAGAAAGGCATGGGATAGGGGAATTTTGGCTTTACTGGATAAAAAGTTTTACTCCTGTAAAGGAGGACAAGTTTTTGATGGGTTTTCTTAATGTTACTGAGAAAATGCAGGTCAAATTTCAGCTGGTCTTCAATAATGACTCCAAGTAGTTTGGTGTGAGTTTCCACTGTGATTGATGTGTTATTGTGAGAAGTGATAGAGAAAGAAGGTTTAAGATGATTCATAGTTTTTGGGATGAAGAGCAAGAGTTTAGTCTTCTTTGGATTTAGGATTAACTGGTTCTTGTTGAGCCAATTTGTAATAGACAAAAAGGAGTTCCGAGTTGTCGATATGTAGATCAGAGAGGGTATTGGCTATGGTGATGGCTGTGGAACCATTGGCATATTGTACAAGTGATGACTGTGGAGAGGAGATAGATAACAGATTGGTGAAAATATTAAATAGTAGTATGCCAAGTATTGAAACCTTGTGGAACCCTCATATTTATAGGAAGTTCTGGAGAGATAGCAGAAAGCTATTTAACAGGCTGGAAATGGTTGCTGAGGTAGCTAGAGAACCAGGAGATAGTAGAGGTAGATAACTTGAGTTCATATAAATTACTTTCCATAATATTGCTATAGCATCATATTCTGTTTTTAGCAGTCTTGCTAGTTTTTATCTTTCAGATTTTCATTGTGTTTTCATATTTCTTCCTTCCATCTTTTCTTGTTTACTACTAATTTTTCCTCCTTTATAACTTCATGCTTCCTCTTACCTTACATATAATATTTCACAATCATTTGTGGCACTCTCTCTTTTACTTTTTTATTATCCAGAAAATGCATCAATGTTCAATGCATTGCAGGGTTTTTTTAAGTGAAAACTCCTTCTACCTTTCTGTGAATGCCATCCCATTTCACTAAATTCAACCCAAAACCCTAAGTAAAACAAAAAAACTTTTCTAATGTCTTTCTCTCCATTTTAGCTGGAAATTTGCACCCCATTTGCTAGTTTTCCTAATATGTACATATTTAAATATGCACTTTTTGCTAAATTACAGATTAAAACATCTCTACCATGATAAAATTTTATTTCTTCCTGTATTATTTTCCACTGTTTTTTATATATTCATACTTCCTGCATATTACTTCTATAATGCTCGTATTTCCTTCCCAGTATAATATAATATATTCCACATAATGTCTTAGTTTAAATATGCCCTTTGCTTTTTGCTTTAACTGCAACCCAGCTTTCTTTAATAATTCCTCTACTCTTTCCATCACTTCATTTATCTGTATCTTATTTCTTCCCACATTCACTAAGTCATCTTCCTAAGACAGACAATTTAGTATTAGCACTCCATTTCTAATACCCATTTGATTCTTTCATTTCACAAATACATGCTTCAGTTATTGCATTTGTTACCAGTACCAACATATGCATCTTAATGTATATCCTTGTTTAACTTCTCTCCTAAGTTTTATCTTTCCTTCCATCAATCATTTTAACATAACTTTCACCCAGGACATTTCCTAGCATGTTTTACAACATTCAGTTCTTTTTTCCATCCCATATGTCTCTAGAGTCTTCCACTTCCCTTCACAGCTAACTTTGCCAAAAGCTTTTGTTATGCCATGTCACTAGCCTAAATTCCTTATTTTCTTTCAAAAGAGTATCTTTTACTTCTTTTAATATTAATAATATTTGTTCTACTTTTCTTCCTGGATTAAAAAAAAAACTTCTCTTATAACTTCATTCAAATCCTTTTCCTTTCTTTTTTGTATTATTTTCAAAAAGATTTTTAATCTGTATTTCCGAGTGTTATTGGTTTCCAGTTTTGTATATCTTTTCATTCATATTTTTCCATATAGGCTTGATTATTGCACCCTAAATCCATTCATCTGTTTTTCCTTTCTCTAGCCATTCTTTTAATATTTAACAGATTAATAACACCACTTCTATTTATTACTTTATAATATTCATAACCTTACCCATGTATTCCCTGTGCTGATTTTCCCTCCCTACCTTTCTTGGTTGTTTAATTTATTTTATGCTAATGTCATTTTCTAGAAAATTCTTAATACTTTCAGATTTTTTTTTTGCAATCCATGCTTCTTTTTTGTACTATTTCCTTTTCATACGTTCTACTCACAAACTTGACCACAATTTTCATTGTTTCTTTCTACTTATATCTACTATAGCCTTCTTGAAGATCTAATATAGCCTTCTTCATCAAACATTGCATCCATTCTCCATTCCCTTATCTATACCTGTTTTCCCAGAAATTGTGAAACTTTTTCATTTCCTTTAAAAAAAATAATTTTGTCTTAACAACATAATTTAGCTTATTCACTATTTTTCTCGAGTAGCTCTCTTTATATATTTATCTTATTTTATCACTGTATTGTTCTGTTTGTTTTCATGTCTTTCTATAACTCTGTTATATACTCTCCTGTTCTTTGCCTCACTCTTTTTTTGCACAATCAAAAATATTTTCTTGTATTTTTTCTTTATCAGCACTCCAAAAATCTGTCCAGTTTTTGTAATGTTCTCACATTGTCATATGATGCTCCCATAAAATCGTATATTCCCTTTTCATCTCAATTGTTTTAGCAATCTTTCTAGTCAACCTTTTTATTCCTTTCCCTTCATTTCTTACTTCCCTGTCATCCCCTATTCTAGAACATATTGCTTAATGATCTAAAAACTCAGACATGTCAACCCAACCTATTTCTTTCATATATTTTGAATATACTTCATAATCTATTCATTTCTATAATTCCCCCTTTTATATGTCCATTCTCTATTATTTCCTATTTTCAACTCTTTACGTCTATACATTCTGTTATTATTTTAACATCTTGTATTATTCTCCTTTCTTTTCCAAATTGCAGTGACAATCTCCTGCCATAATAATTGACATATTTAATAGTAATCTTTTTTAAGTTACTCAAACATCTCTTTCTTGTCTTTATACTAGTATACACATACACCAGTTATCATTACACATCTTTCCCTTTACCATATGTTGCATATCACTAATCTTCCGGGTACTATTACCATTATATCCAGAATATAGGTTCATAGGTTCATAGGTATGTACTAGACTAGCTGCCCTTGTGGGCCATTTTAAGCCTAGCCAAGTTTCCTTTTTGTGCTTGAAATAACCTATACTTTTATTGTAGGAAATTTAGTCCCTTTAAATCTGTGAGGAAGACACTTAATATGTAAACTTAGATGTACTGTTTATTATACACATGATGCTGTGTTTTTAGATATTCCTACTGAATTTTTAGGATTAAATTCTAATACTATCTGTTCAAATGAAAACGCCCTTTTTGCTTTCATAACAGCAGAGCAGAAACTAGAAAAAGGTGATATGGAGCACATGAATGCTATCCCTCTGCAACTCTGGACTACCCATGACAATGAGGTAGCACTCATACAAGATGCAGAACCTGTCCATATAACACTAAAACCTTGTGAGCACCTACGTATGGTAGTTCAGTATCCATTGTCAGTAGAAGCAGAAAAAAGGAATTAAATCTGTTATTTCTGCCTTGTTGTAACAAGGTATCATTTTCCCAACTCACAGTCCTTGCACTATTTTACCAGTTAAAAAAAACAGAAAAAGTACACATAGGTTTGTACAAGATTTACATTCAGGGAATGTTGTAGTAATGCCAACATGTCCAGTAGTTCCTATCCTTATAACAATAAAGGAGGGATAGATTCCTGTCCCAGAGACTTCCCATACTCTGGAACAGACTACCTATGTCAAACAGAACTCCTCATTAGCACTCTTCAAGAAAAATATTGATGATTGGATGGGTAATAGGAAATTCACCCCGGGGATCACTTCTGTGGCTCTGCTTGACAGGGGCACAGGAAAATAATTTTCTTGGGTGGCGAAAGCCAGGGTACCTTTTTGACTAGGCTTGTATAGGCCCTAGGGCCAATAGCCTAGTACCTACCTATGAACCTATGAACCTATCCCTCAAAAGTCACCAACTTTTCAGTGATATATATTTCATCTGCCTTCTTTTCTATCCCCATATATTCAGATAGTCACATACATGTTTGTTTTTACTTATAAGGCTCAGCAGTAGACTTGGACTAGATTATTTAGGTATTTACATTGAAAGCATTCCTATTCCTGAACACATCACTCTCCTCTGTAAGTTTTCTACCCCATCTTCTCTCAATACTTTTTCTGTTTTCTTCTTTCTCTTTATATAAGACCATAGTTTCAATTTACTGGCTATTGAGATATTGTCATTTAAACCAGGATAGTTATAGGCATTTAATTTAATGTGCCATTTTAATTCTTTTAGCTCTAAGATGTCATTTCAAGGTCCACCATTAACATCTTTTTTAACCACTTTGATACCCATAAAGCCAAACCTATGATCTGGATATTCAATAATATGTTTGGCTAAAGAATTATTCTTGTTTTGTTTTTAATGTCCAAAGAATGTTCATAAACATGTTCTTTGAACTTTCTTTTGATTTCCCCCACATACAAACACTGATATTTTTCACACAGACTGATACCAAAGGTGGAGGTGTCTCTGTCTACGTTAACAACAAACATACCTCCAGGTTGGTTAAAAAGCATGATTCCATGGCCCTCATCCATGCACAAGTCATCACAGATAAGTTATCTCATCATATCATGGCTTGATATAGGTCACCTTCTATGCCCCTAGAGTCTCATGGCTCTTATCTAAACCTACTAGAGATGCTTACCATCCACCCAAAGACCCTATTCATGGGTGACTTTAACTATCCCTTTATAGAGTGGGAAATGTACACGTCCGCAAACTCACAGGCACAACACTTCCTGGACATTATTTACATAAACATCCTGGAACAGATGGTGCACACTGCAACCAGAGGATCAAACACACTGGATTTGGAACTCATCAGCATGGGAGAGCATTTCCTGCCCCAGAGTGACATCCTCACTACTGAGAATCACAAAGATGTCTCATTTGAAGTAAAAATCAACCTGGAAAATCCAGCTAAACCAGTAATATTTGGGAAATATTCAATGGCAAACTACATCCTATTAAGTAAGGGCCCCCTAACCCTGAGACCACAGCTACCTATTCAGAATTATTCACAGAGTCCCTGTACAAACAAGTGAATGGCTGCATAGAGGCTGTTATACCTAACAGGAATAAACCCAAGACAAACCCCAGTGGTGAAATCCTCACCTAAACAGGGTATATAATAAACAAAGAAAACTCATTGCCAAAATCAGGAAGAGAAACTTCCTTGAAAACATACAACTAAACAATAAACTAAGACATCTAATTACATCTGCCAAGGCCAACTGTGAAGTCAGGATAGACTCACAGGCTAAGGACAAGGCCTTCCTCTGCTATGTCTGGAACCTTAGAGTTAACATACAGGAGTGCGCTGAACTGGTGGTGAATTGTATCACCTTCACCTATCAGGTTGACATAGCAAATATACTGGCTGATAAATTCAGCTCAAATTTCATCTCCCCACACCACCTTCAGCTCCACCAGGTTAAACCCTCTCCAACATTCTTCCCCCAGCTATGAGCAGTGAACAGGTGCTGGTGACTCTCACTAAAGCAAAGAAAACCACCTCGATGGGTCTCAACAACACCCCCAGATGCCTTCTGAACAGTCTAAAACATGATCTATCAGAACCACTTGAGGCACTCTTCAACTACAACCTTGAAACATGCTATGTTCCAAGTGAATGGAGTACTAGAACAGTCATTCCCATCCACAAGGGTGGACCATCAGCCGACCCAGGGAATAACAGAGTTATTATCATCAAAATGATAAATGAGGACATTGGCAAGCTATAGATACTGGAGCCATTCCAATCTGGCTTTATTAAGGGAAAGTTGTGCCTACATAGCCTAGCAGTCTTCTTTGAAACAGTCACCAAGGCAATGGATGAGAATAAACCAATGCATATTGTGTATATTGACTTTGCTAAGACATTCAATGTAATACTCTACTCAGGTATTGTTTACATGCTCTCTGAGGTAGGTGTAAATCCTTACATAACATGCTGGATTGCAGGCTGGTTCACAACCAGGACCCAAGAACTCAGGATTGGTGAGGCCACCTCCAGCAAGAGACTGGTCACCAGCTGAGTAGCCCAGGGCTCTGTGCTGCATCCACCCCTGTTTGGCATCTACTTCTTGGAAGTCATGGCTAACATTAAAGACCTCTGACTCACAGATGATTATAAATGGGGAGCTATTATAGATTCCCTCCAAGACACCAAATTCTTGCAAGTGGGTTTAATACAGACAAATGACTGGTGCCAAATCCATATCCTAAAACTCAGTGCTATAAATTGCATTATAATGCTCTTTTGAAAACTGTAAACCCAAGTTAATTACTACATTGATAAAATGCCCTTAAGAGTTGACCCAGTAGTAAGAGGTCTGGGAACATACTCAAACAGCAATCGGGCCTTTGACCAACATGTTGCTAAGATAATAAGAAAATCATTCTATGTCACACAACTTATTCATGAGGTTATGGAATCCAGGTTCAAAGAAAGTTACAGTACCATTCTAACTGGCCCACATCAGACCTATCATTGAATACAATGCTCCCTTTGGCATATATCTAACCAGACACTTGCAAAAGTTGGAACGCCCACAAAGTTTTCTCACCAGGAAAATATTGGGCAGAAATACTCTGTCCTATACTGATCACCTAAAGATTCTCACTCTGTATTCAGCCTCATACAGGCTGCTTAGAGGGGATCTTTGCCTGGTTTACAGGACTTCCTCAGACTCAGCTGTGATGGATCTATTGCACTCATGCAAAAAAACAGTACCAAAAACACTAGATCCAGGAATCTGAACTTCACTTGTGACATAAACAATGTGTTAGCGTGAGAGATATGTGCCCAATGGATCCCTGCACTATGGAATAGGCTCCCCATCCATGTAAAACAGAGTTCATTCCTGTCCTCATTCAAACCAAACCTTAACAATTTGGTGGGAAATCATAAATGTATCCCTAGTATGGCCCCCATGTCCCTTTTGGACAGATGCTGTAAATAAGAAAAGTATTATCTTAACAAACACCCCTCCTACAAACCCTTAGTTACCTCCATACTAATGTGCCCACCCCCAGGTATAGTCACCCATGATACTTGGGACCCAAATAGTTTGGGGTGCTCTACTAGGTTTGTAAGGGCCCTAGTGGTCTTTGCCTAGTAATAATCTATGAATCTATGAGAACTATAGTGAATACAGCTGTAACTTTTATTTATTCAGTAACACTCTTTTACAGATACTTCTTAATACAACAGCAGACATGAAGAAACTGTCAGACACTGGCAGCTCAAATGGCTCACTGACAGTTGTCACATAAGAACAGCCACTGTTTTTACTGCTGACAGTTTAAAAAGTGCTGAACCCTGATAAGCACTAGGTACGTTAGGTCTGTTGTAGTAAATAAGATGATATGCATGCACACAGCATATTTTATGATTTGGTAGCATAAAAAGCTTGCTTTTTACCCATTACATTAATTATGTTGAGGGGACAGAAAAAGCAAAAGTATAAATCACATATCAGAAAAAACAGGCCCCCTGTATCAGTACTTGTGGACATCATACAGGTGGGAATGAATAGCACAATGAGTAGGGAGAAGCAAATAGTGACAACAAAAGGAAAACACGACCGTCTTTATAATCACTGGAAATGCAGGGTTTCTTATTAAGAAAAAAGCAAAAGATTATGTTTGGTCGAGAAATTTGTTTGGAAACAGAAGCCAGATATAGGCGGTTATTAAAAGTAAGTACTGATAACATGCACAGGGTGCGTCATTAAGAAACAGAATAATATCTCAAGTGGCACTTTGTGAAAAAAAAATAAAACATGACATCTGAAGCACTGGTGGTAATTTGCATTCAGTGGGCTAATATCAAATATGACAGCTACCTCTTATGCCTTTTTAATTGAAAAAAATCAATGGCATTGCAATTTCAATATTAAAAATATTTGTATCAAGCATTTGTACAAATATGGAACAGTTTACTGATATGATTTATTACCTACGCATATTTTCATGCAAAATAGACCCAAAGAGCTAAAGTTTATAAAATGCATATTTCATGAGCAGTCAGCCATTGTTGTCTTATAAGACTCTTGGAAGATGAAAACCCTGTGTACAAGCTAATACCACACTGAGAAGCATTTTGACTCCATTTTTCATCCAGGAAATAGGAAAGTACTTGCATTGCAATGAACATAAAGAAGATTAGCTAAATCAGTTTTGAGTGTCTCCTGACATCTTTTTTCTGTGTGTTACTATTTTTTTCCTCTGAATATGAAGCTAGTAATTGAAGGTATTGTAATGTTTGTATTGCTTTTTCCAGTGGGTTTTTTGCTGTGCCTAGCTAAACTAGTTTTAAGTAAGATCTGTCATTTTTTTACATTTTTTACTGGTGGAAATTCAGTAAAACTTACATAATTTTTTTTGGGTGTATGCATCACTGTGCCATGCGTATATGAGCATGGACAGTTTTAGATTCAGTAAGAATATCTTAGTGGCACGCAAGCACATGCAAACAGGAAAAGTTCTGTGGAATGCAAATTACAACATAAGCAGTTGAATCTTATGCAAATGACCCATGTAGAGCAATACAACAAGCAGAAAGGCATCTGTGTAGACTCTGTGTCAGTGTCCATAGTGTTCGTGAAATTTTTCCACATACAGGAGTCTACACAGACAGAAGAGGATGTAAAAGTCCACGAATATGGAGATAACCCCCCAGAAAATGTAAGATCACATACATATATGTGCAAAAGGTACATTGTGGATGTCTGAAAAAGGAAAGGAATATGTAAAATAAATAATAATTTTTTTAATAATTTCAGCATGTTTGAACTTTGTGCCACAGTGTGCAAACATGCTTAACAGAAATAAAAAAAAATAACATTTCTAATATGGTTTTCACAAATTTACTGTAGGACCTTGTGTCGGGTCCATGTAATGGTACCTACATGCTGTCACCAAGCTCACATGGCTATGAACCATGTAGTATCTAGGTCTAAATGGCCCATATCTATACAGGAAGAATTCAGAGTCCCTGTAATCACAACTACACAGGTAAAAGCTGCACTCTCTAAAGCCAAAAACACAGCATCAATGGGACGGACAACATCCTAGGCTGTGTTTTACACAAACTCCAGAATGAACTGGCTCCCCACTTAAGCGCCATGTTTAATAATAGCCTCGCATCAGGCTTTGTGCCTACTGAATGGCGCACAGCAACAGTTATGCCACTCCACAAAGGGGGAGCCACCACTGATCCCGGGAACTATCGACCTATTAGCCTGACGAGCCTGGTCTGCAAGGCTAACACAGAAGGCCTCTAGCTAACGAAGTTCACATATGACTGCAAACTAGGAGCCATAGTCAAGTCCCCAAATGATGTGGACATCCTACAGAAAGGCCTCACTGAGACAGATACCTGGTGTAAGAGCCATGGCCTCAAGCCAATGCCAAAAAGTGCAGTGTCATCCCCTTTGGTAAAAACTCTGTACTCATGAACTACCACATAGGCAGCAATCTACTTAACACTGAATGTGTGATAAGAAACCATGAGACCCAGGTGGACAGTAGTCTCTCCTTTGATAGTCACATCGCCACAGTAGTCAGGATGTCCTTCTACATGGCACACCTCATCATAAAAGGGTTCTCATTCAGGAAAAAAGAGGTCATTGTTCCCCTCTACTCGACAATCATTAGACCCATTATAGAGTACAACACCCTTTTTGGAATGTACCTCACAAGACATCTGCAGCAGCTGGAAAGGCCACAGAAGTACCTCACAAAGAGGATTACTGGCCTCAAACAAATGCCCTACACTGACTGCCTCAAAAAACTCCAGCTTTACTCTGTAGCATATTGCCTACTCCGAGGTGATCTCTGCCTAACATATAAAGCTATGACAAACCCAGAGCTGTTGGACACGCTACACCTAAAGAAATCCCAATCCCTCCCAGCTACACACTCTAAGGACCAAAACCTTGTCACCATAATAAACAGGACATGCTGGAGGGATAGATTCCTGTCCCAGAGACTTCCCGTACTCTGGAACAGGCTACCCATCTATGTCAAGCAAAGTTCTTCATTAGCACTCTTCAAGAAAAATCTTGATAAGTGGATGGGAAATAGAAAATACACCCCGGGGATCACTTCTGTGTCTCTGCTCGACAGTGGCACAGGAAAATAACTTTCTTGGGTGGCGTAAGCCAGGGAACTTTGTTGACTAGACTTATTTAGGCCCTTGGGCCGATAGCCTAGTACCTACCTATGAACCTATGAACCTATGTCAGCATGGATATGTATGTAAATGAGGTGGATTTCCTGAATTGCTAAAAGGAGCAACCATGTCTGCATATCCCCTTTGTGTAGGCTGTTATGCAATGCTGATATTCCCAGAGGGCGTAGATGACATCGGGGGTGTCTTATTATTTTTAGGATGTTTTGTTCCCAGCCATGCATGTTTGCACAGCGAGCTGCATAACTGAGTGTGTTCAGTCGGACAGACTGCCGACGTGACAGTGATGATGTAAGCAGCATTCAATTAAAACTCGATATATTTGATAAATATTTTTGACTTTTGTATAAAGTATGCTGCCCACTGTCATGCATAGTGGTGTGGCATGCACTAATGTACAGCCTTTAAATTATGCTAATTATATCCTGGGCAGGTGAACTGCATCATAATTAACCAATCCCACATGGTGGATGTAAACAGAAGTGTATAAAATATGCATACACCCTACATTCTGATTTTCCCTCAATACTCCTGGCCATTGGAGTAGAACCTTGGGAATTTTAATTGGGATAATGCTAGGGGCTGCTGCGGGTCTGCTACATCTGTATGTGCTAGAAGCTGAAGTCAGTGCTGCTGGTGCTGACAATAGGTCTAGACCAAGAAGGAGAAGAGTGTTCAGGCCTAGGGTAACCTTCCAGGAGCTACATGAGCTGGAGATTGTAGAGTGCTACAAGGTGAACAGGGACATATTACAAAAACTTAATGAGCTCTGCTGCCCTCAACTCAGAGACAGAGCTAAAAGAGGACAGCCCATCCCAGTGGAGACAGAGGTATGTGTAGCACTTAGGATACTAGCTACAGGTACTTTTCAAAGACCAACTGGGAATGTGATGTGGGTGTCACAGGCATCTGCATTCAGGATACTCCACCAATTCCTGGATGCTATGCTCCCGCATGCCAGTGAGCACATATCTTTTCCCCTTATCCCTGAGGTGAGGATCAAGAATATACTCTTCCTCCATGTAGCACACTACCCTGAAGTACTAGGTGCCATAGACTGCACACATGTACACATCAAGTCTCCTCCTGGTGAGCAGGGTACAATCTATGTTAACTGCAAGAGGTACCACTACATCAATTGCCAGGTCATTTGCAATGCCTAGGGGATTATCCTGAATTTGTGTGCTGGCAATCCTGGCAGTTATCATGACTCCCGTATCTGGCACACATCACAGCTGTACCAGATGTTTGCTAGGGAGACAATCCCATAGGGCCATTTACTGGGGGATGCTGGCTATTTCCTGGAACTGTGGATGATGAAACTCATCAGAAATGTACACACACACCCATAGAAGAATGCCATAATGAGGCACATGAACAAACTAGGAACATTATAGAGCATGCGTTTGGGCTTCGGAAGTTATGGTTCCAATACCAAGATATATTTGGTGGAGCCCTGCAGTATACTCCAGCCACATGTGCACAGATATTTACAGTATGTGCTATGCTACACAATCTCATACTGCAGAAACAGCTGCAGCAGAATCAGAAAAGGGAAAGGATATACAGCCCCCCAGTGCCTAGGTCACCACAGCCACAGTCACAGGAGGACTCTGAGGAGAAAGCCCCTGCTGGTGTCCCTGTAGGCAGACATAGGGGTGCTCATTACACCCTGGCTTTGGCTAAAAGACAATGCATAGCACATTCACTGACAACCTAGAGACTAACACCCTACTCTTACTTACATACAGATATTAAAACTGATGCCAGGCAACTCACACATCTTGTACCTATCCATGTATTGGCTGTGTACTGCCTGCATCAAACAGAATGAGTCATGAATTATGGTTGTGTCAACTGCTGCATTTGCAGGGTAAGTCCGCAACCTACACAGTAGTCTACTGGATTATTATGATATGTCAGGGTATGTATGGACCAGGTACATTATGCAAGTAACTATAGTGGGCTAGTTGGACAGAAATGACATACACATGGTACTACAGATACCCATTCCATTAACATGTTTCCATTTCTATTCAGTAGGCCTCGTGCATGGAATATTCATGCAGTCTTACTGCAACAGATTACTGGTACGTCATGGAAGGGAGATGTTAGACAAATGGGTTAAGTGATAGACTATTGTGTATCCCAGCAGAAAATGTGGTGTTGTTCCCCCACCCCCAACACAGCAGTGTTCCCTTGTAACTGCTTTAACAATAGCTCATCAATGGTACATGAGCATTTCACTCAGTCTCAGGACAGTACTATGATCCTACATTGTGTGTCTTTGGTAATGGAGGAATAACCAATGGACTTACTTATGCAGGTGACTGCATGATGAATGACCCCTTGTTTGTCAGGCACCTTCAGCGGCATAAAGGACTAAGGCAATCACCTTACGTGATGACGTTCATGATTCTTATCAGGAAGTAACCAGTCGTTTTGGATGTGAGGTATCACTAATTTGAGTTCTACAGACTGTCAGTCTGTTTGTGCTGTACTATTTTAATTGCTGCCACATATTCATTACATAAGACAGCTTTAAAAAATCTTAGCCAATATGAGAGAAGTCCAGCAGTGCAGAAACAAGGACAGATGTCATATAGTATAATACACAAAATCCTGGACTGGAGTACAGCTATGTGTGGGCTGGAGATAGTTTATAATTAGCCAAAACTCCCACTGGGCATGCTCATACACTTAGTTAAGCCGAACAAAAATCTGCTGATCCTTGCAAAATTACATTAATAATATATATGTGTGTGTGTGTATATATATATATATATATATATATATATATGTGTGTGTGTGTGTGTGTGTGTGTGTGTGTGTGTGTGTGTGTGTGTGTGTGTGTGTGTGTGTGTGTGTGTGTGTGTGTATACATGCATATAAATTTATATACACACACACACACACACACACACACACACACACACACACACACACACACACACACACACACACACACACACACACACACACACACACACACACACACACACACACACACACACACACATATATCTGTCTCTCACTATCTCTCTCTCTCCCTACATATATATCTATATCTATATAAATATATATATATATATATATATATATATATATATATATATATATATATCTATGGGTCTACAGTGAAACATCAACTGCAATTTCCTGAGTCTGTTTTCGCGAAAGTGCATTTATCCGAAAATGCACTTTCACGAAGATCAGTTCTGCAAAAGAGAAAAATAAAACAAAACAACAAATACACTAAACACATGTATGCAGGGGGGCAAGCCCCCCTGCTCAACCATGTGGGGGGGGGGTTGTGCCACCCACACCCCCACTACTTATATATACTACCTCTGAGATCACACTACAGTGGGGGAAATGGAATATTCCCTTATCCTCGCTGTACCATGATTTACAACAAGAAGCTCCCCTCTCATACACCATTGAGGAAACAACATACCTGCACCACCACAGGACCCCACAACCTGTGACCTCTCTTTGCTAAACCGCTTTTTGCAAAAGTGCATTTCAGACCCAGGAAATTGCAGTTCGCTGAACTGTAATTTCGATGGGTCAAAGTAGTCCCATATATATATATATATATATATATATATATATATATATATATATATATATATATATATAAACACACACATAAATATATATCCACACACATAAATATATATATATATATATATATATATATATATATATATATATATATATATATATTTATTTCACACACACACACACACACATATATATATATATATATATATATATATATATATATATATATATATACACACACATATATATATATATATATATATATATATATATATATATATATATATGTATATATATATATATATATATATATATATATATATATATATATATATATATATATATATATATATATATATATATACATACATATATATATATATATATATATATATATATATATATAAATATATATATATATATATATATATATATATATATATATATATATATATATATATATATATATATATATATATATATATATATATATATATATATAGATATATGCAGACACATACATCTCTGTCTCTCCCCATATATCTAGATAACACACATATATATATATATATATATATATATATATATATATATATATATATATATCAGACACACAAAAACCTATATAATATATATATGTATATATGTGTGTGTATGTTTGTATTGCTCGACATACCCAGATTGTGGTGATTAAAGCAAGCTGCACTATGACACATATATAATGTTTGTCAAAGGACTAAAAGTAAAAGCTCAACAGTAGATAATGCACTTACTTACAACCCCCGTGCCTGCTGGATGTCATCACACATACACCAAGAAGTGAGCAAGTTGTGTAATGTATAATATTGTGTACTCATACATTGACAGGGCAAATTGTTTTGGCCACAGGCTTACCCATCCAAATGCAAACAGATACATATGGCCAAAATGGCTACTGTTGCTACATAGCTAGGATAAAGAAGCAGTTGTCTGACTGGTAGGCTACTAAATGCAGATGATCATAAGTAGCAATGTTACTCTGCAGGCCACACACACTGTTCAACACAGTCCTTGTGTATGTCCTCTAGAAGTAGTTTGCCTGTAGTCATTTATAAAGCAGACTTAAGCTGTGGCACATGCGCTAAGTACTGTGATCTATTGTGTGTAAGACTAGATATGGAGGAGTTCTAATCTCACTGCATCACACTTTCTGTGCACGTGGATCCCCCACTGACTTCCAAACTGCAATGTATATGCACTTTTTGGCCCTTGCAGTTAATGCAGTCCTCCAAACTCTTGTTTTACACAAGGCCTGCTGATGTCATCTACCATAAGACTACCAGCAGCCACCTTAATATCAGACTTAAGCTGTGGTGCATGTGTTAAGTGTTGTGGTCTGTACTCTATAAGATTAGATAGGTATAGATTATACTTTCACTCTAGCCCACTTGCTGTGTTTGTGTGTGTTCACACATTTCCCTTCAAAGGAAATATGATTAACACACTTTCTTAGAAAGAGGCAGGGTTTTGGACTATTTTGGAGATAGCAGGAGATGACAGCCCCAAAATCACTGCCCTCTAAAAGGCCTTCTTATTTCATCTAGCATAAGAGTACCTAAGGACATATTAATGTCAGACTTGAGCTGTGGCATGTGTGTTATGTACTGTGATATGTAGTGTATAAAACTGGATAGGTAGGGGTTCTAATCTCATTGTAGACAACTTGTAATGTGTATGTGTGCTGTGCAGCATCCTGTAAATATTAATTTGTAGTCATACCATTCTCACTGTTGCCAACTTGGTGTGTGTGGATGTCAGTCAGAGCATTTTACATCAGCCTATGAGCTTACAGGATCATTGGACTTAACTAGGGTAATGGCCTTAGGGCTACTATAATCCTAGCCAAGTTCTTACTAGTATTTACATGATCAGCACCTATTGCCCCTGTCTAAGGGGGACACAGGCAGAACCTCCATAGTGAATTTATGGTCACCCATCCAATCATACAGATTGCATCTGAAGAGGGCCAATGAAGTACACTGCTTGATATTAAGTGGGAGCCTGTTGCAAAGGTTTGTTAAACCCTAGTACAAATATCTCTCCCTCCAGCATGTTTTATTGATGTGACATACCAAGTTAAGGTCCTTACAGTGAGTAATCCGTGTACCATTTGACTTACGGATATGCAGCATTACCAGTAAAGCAGGGTCACAGATTGTTTCGCATGCAAGGCAGAGATCACCTGTGAGTACTCTGTATGACACACACTAAAGTTAGAGTGATTTCAGATGTTCCTCGTAGAACAGATGCTGAAGTCTTGAATTTCCCTTGTAAGGAACCTTTGTGGTCTCTGCAATTTCCACTGGTGCTTGAAAATGTACATAACTAAATGGGCATTGTACTCACATATTGGCCTGATGTGGGAAGAGTACATGGAGGTTATAACTACTTCATATTTTGGTGACAGTGCCTTCAGTTATGACATGGGCAAGATATAATACCCTTCTTACCACTGTGGACATATAGTTATCTAAGGTAAGGTAGGTGTAAATCTGTGTGCCAGGTCTCTCATCCCTGAGTATGTACTTAATGTGTTGCTGTTGATGTGCTATGTAGCAGGGACTTTGCTGGTTCTAAAAAGAATGATACTACATATATTTGCATGGAGTTTAATGCCATGATTGTCAGCAATCATTTGGTCATGTATGACCCTCTTGTAGGATGTTGACATAATTTCGAGAGTTTATGACTGCTCCCAGTTTGCAGGCATCAGCAAACCTTGTCAGGAACAGACATTCACTTTGTGTTTGTACATTGGACAAATGGATTCCAAACTTTAGAGGACCCAGGATTGAACCCTGTGGAACACCACTGATTACAGCTCTGCTACTGGAGGTGGATACCCCTATTCTGACTATATGAGTGCTATCAGTGAGCCAGTTAGTGACCCCTATAATCATATTACTGTTGATGACTGGCTGCATGGGTGTGTCAATGATGTCTGAGTGGGAGATAATGTCAAACAACTTGGCTAGGTGGTTATATGCACAAATGTCCCCTCATCCAGGTCTTTGGTGAATGCCTTATATATTTCCACCAAGTTTAACAGGCATGATCTCCCTACCACAGATCCAGACAGTGTAGGGACAAGTGTTTTTAGATTGCCAATATCTTTGTTGATATGATTCATGATGAGTTGCCCCATGGCCTTACAGATATTACTATTCAGACTAATAGGTGTATAGTTCCTGTGGTCAGTGGATGCACCACCTCATTGCAAGGGGATAACAGTGGCCAATGTCCATGTCAGCTGGGATGCAGCTGGTGGTTACACTATGATTGCAAAGAGTTTCCAGTGGTGTTGGTAATCCATGTTGAATACATAGGATCGAAGGATCATCGGAAGTTACTAGGCTATTGGCCCTGAGGCCCTTACAAGCCTAGCCAAGAATTTAGCCCATGTTCCAACAAGTTAGCACCCAATGCCCCTGTCCAGCATGGACACAGGTGGAATCCCAGGGGTGTATTTTCTGTTCCCCAACCAGTTATCCAAGTTGCACTTAAAAGGGTTAATGAGGTACTCTGCTTGATGTGGAGAGGGAGTCTATTCCACAGAAGGGGGAGTCTCTGGGACACAAATCTGTCCCACCAACAAGTCCTATTGATGTCACATACCAGGTTGAGGTCATGCATGTGAGTTGCTCAAGTGGAGCTTGACTTGTGGATATGCAGCAGTCCCATCAAGGTGGTGTCTGAGCTAGCTTTGTATGCCAGACACAGGTCACCTCTGAGGAGTCTGTATGAGACTGAGTAGAGGGATAGGGCTTTTAGCCTATCTGTGTAGGGTAGATGTTTGAGGCCCTGGATTCCCCTGGTGAAGAATTTCTCCAGTCTCTCCAGCTGCTGGATGTGCTTTGTGAGGTACATGCCAAAAGGGGCACTGTATTTAATAATGGTTCTTATAAAGGAAAAATACAAGGATGTTATGATCACATTGTTCCTGGATGAGATGCCCTTCTTAATAAGGTGGGCCATGTAGAAAGCTTTCCATAAAATAGAGGCAATGTGGTGGTCAAAAGTTAGTTTGCTATCAACCTGTGTGCCTAAATCATTCATTAATGATTACATCCTTAGGAGCTTGTTATTAATGTAATAATTTGTGGGGACATCACTCTCCCATTTTTTTCATTCAGTTTGAGGCCCTATTTCTGGCACTAGTCATTTGTTTGGGTGAGACATCTTGGAGGATAACAGTACCTGTTGTTGAGAGACTTGAGTGCATGTGTCATACAGTGAATTCTGGCACCTGGCAAACTAACCATGACTTTTTCCTTATCCAGCCTGGTGAGATGCACATCTGTGTGTCACACAATGGAGTCTCCTATGACTAATAAGTTAGTTTTATGGTTAGGCCTTAGTGGCTGTGAGACACAGGTGTGTGGACTATTTGTGGTGTGTGTGGTATGGTGGGCTGTGGAGTTTGCATGTGTTTTTGCCTCAGAGGTCTCTTTTGTTTGGGTATGTTTTTGATGAGGACCTCCGTATATGTGGGTGTGTTTTGCATAGGTGTGGGTGGTGTTTGAGGTGTGGTGTTTGTGCTGACAGCCTTCTCAGTGCCAGATATACTGGCTTGTAAGGGAGAGAGCATAGATTCTAGGTTTTTAATGTAATTGCATCTCTCATAAATTATGTTCCTATGTGGCAGCAGTAGAGGGTTGTCTGTGTACATGAGTCAGTTGCTACACTGTCTCAGGATGCCTATATCAACCAGACTGGCAGGAGAAACCATAGGAAATTGTCCATACATATTTGTCAGAATCTTAGGGTGAGTGGCCAGTGAGAGCTAAGGGGGTAAAGGGTGGACGGTCTAAGATGAGTACTACTAGGTGATCACACAAGTGCTACTAAGGGAAAATTTGTAGCTGGAATACCTCACAGTGGGTTAAAAACTGTGCAGCCATAGTGTGCAATGCTCAAACAAGCCCAGAAAAGCTCAAAAATGGGGTTTAAATAGCATGTAGGATGCAGCCTGGGATGTTAGCAGGTGCAATAGATGCTGTGTTGTCACCTTACAAAGGCCATTTAGTAACTGTTCTTTAGAGATACAAGGTATGGGACAGACTGTAGGAATGTCATGGTGTACATGTGGTGGGGACAGGGAGTGCAGTTGTCACAGAACCTGTCGGCCAACAGGATAGCTATGACTACAGGCTTATTATATGTTGTATCATTATGCATAAGTTTCACTACAGATGCGATGTTTGTTCTGAGAGTGTTGATGGAGAAGTACAGAGAAGGTCAGAAGGAGTTGCATTGTGTCTTTGTGGACTTAGAGAAAGCATATGACAGGGTGCCTAGAGAGGAGTTGTGGTATTGTATAAGGAAGTCAGGAGTGGCACAGAAGTATGTAAGAGTGGTACAGGATATGTACAACGGTAGTGTGACAGTGGTGAGATCTGCAGTGGGAGTGACAGATGCGTTTAAGGTGGAGGTGGGGTTACATCAAGGATCAGCTCTGAGCCCTTTCTTATTTGCAGTGGTGATGGACAGGTTGACAGACAAGATTAGACAGAAGTCCCCGTGGACTATGATGTTTGCAGATGACATTGTGATATGTAGTGAGAATAGGGAACAGGTTGAGGAGACCCTGGAGAGGTGGAGATATGCTCTAGAGAGGAGAGGAATGAAGGTCAGCAGGACTAAAACAGAATATATGTGTGAATGAGATGGAGGATAGAGGAAAGGTGAGGATGCAGGGAGTAGAGTTGGCGAAGGTGGATGAGTTTAAATACTTGGGATCAACAATTCAGAGTAATGGCGAGTGTGGAAGAGAGGTGAAGAAGAGAGTACAGCGAGGTTGGAGTGGGTGGGGAAGAGTGTCAGGAGTGATGACAGACGAGTACCAGTAAGAGTGAAAGGGAAGGTCTACAAGAGGGTAGAGAGACCAGCTATGTTATATGGGTTGGAGACAGTGCCATTGACAAAAAGGCAGGTGTCAGAGCTGGATGTTGCAAAGTTAAAGATGTTAAGATTTGCACTGGGTGTGACAAGGGTAGACAGGATTAGGAATAACTATATTAGAGGGTCAGCCCAGGTTGGACAGTTTGGAAACAAAGGCAGAGAGGTGAGATTGCGTTGGTTTGGACATGTGCTGAGAAGGGATGCTGGGTATATTTGGAAAAAGATGTTGGATGAAGCTGCCATGAAAGAGGAAAAGAGGAAGGCCTAAGATAATGTTCATGGATGTGGTGAGAGAGGACATGCAGGTGGTTGGTGTGACAGAACAAGATGCAGAGCACAGGAAAAAATGGAAACAGATGAGCTGCTGTGGCAACCCCTAATGGGAACAGCCAAAGGAAAAAAAATAATTATGCACAAGTTTGGCAACAATGTGGTCCTTTCCTTTTACATTACACATGTAACTACACTGAATTGTGGTTGCCCTTTGTGGATTAGGCTAATTTTGCCTCATACTTTGTTTTGCAAGACTTCACAACAACACTTATTTGCTTGTTTAAGCTGAGGAGGGAGTGCCACCATTTTATTTTTTTTGGGGGGGGGTCCCTCCTAATGTGAGACAGCAATGTCTACCTCTTATTGGAAAGCCTGCTAATGGCAGTTGTCCACCATGCCATGTCATGAGGAGCTTGCTTTGCCCCTGTCAGGTACAGACAGTAAATGCAGTTGTACAGGTGCTTGTATAAAGCATTGGTGTAGAGCTCTGCATAGTTGCCTGTTCCATCTGAGGAGGGTGGTGCAATCAAGCTATTTATACCATCCCATAGTAGGTTATAATCTGCTTTGTTGAACTTTATTACTTCATATGCAGCAGGGAGGGTTGTCACTTCTGATACTTACTTTGAATGGGACTAGTCTGTAGTCAGATCTCACCAGGAAGGACCTCACAGTGGAGCATCTGCTGTGGTCAGCCATACTGGTAAGCACCTGATCCAATACGTTGTCTCCCCTTGTGTGGATGACAACCCACTGGTCCAGGGTATTGTAGTTAAGGAAGTCAACTAACCTCTGGGCAAGTGAGTTTGAGCACGCGTAATATACTCAGTTGGTGAGTAGCTAAAGTCCACTAAAACCATGTTGTTTTGATGTAACTTGATAGTTAGAAGTACATCCATTTAAGCACAGTGGGTGTCCTAATTCATGGAGTTGCATCTGTAGCTGTCAATGGCTTGGTTAGGTGCCCTACAAGCACTCAATGGCACCTGCAGTTTCTCCATGGAATAATACTGTCTACCCAGTATGGATGTATACCTATCCTTAATGAATAAGGTTACACCACCTCCATTACTTTGCTAGCTTTAAGTTTGAGGTCTGAACGTGTGGAAGGAGGTGTAGCCTGGTATGGCTGTGGTGCTCTCCACAGCCTTGCCCAGGTGTCTGTGACTGCACAAATGTCTGCACCTTCCAAGGTGGGGACAGCTTCCACTGAGTGGAGTTTAGTGGTGACATTCCTAGCATTTATTAGCATAACTGTGATGTTGTTGGTAGGTGGCGTTTTCTCATTGGAAAGTTTTTCCTTGCGATGTCTCCTAAAAGGTGCTCTATTGGGGTGGCAACAGCCTTGGCCAGTTACCAAAATCCCAGGGGAGACAGATGAAGACCATCTCTGACAAAGCATTGAGGTCTACTGAGCAGGTAATCCCAGGCTGACAGATAGTGGATCCCCTTACATTGACAACACACACTACGGCAATTATTGACGTCAATCATTTTCTGTTTGTATGGAACCATCATCCTAGGTGATGGTAAAATGTTGCTCAAGTCATAAGAGTACCTGATGTTGACAGACTTGAGTGCATGTGTGATATGGCATATCCTGGCACCTCACAGAAAGCTGACAATGACCTTTCCCTTATGTAGCCTGGAATGAGGCAAATCAATGTGTCTCATGATGAGTAATATGTTTGATTTTGTGTTTTTCCTTAGGTGTTTCACCAGTGAGACAGTGGTGAGAGAGCTGTTACTGTGTTCCTCAGATGAATGATTATGTGTAGCAAGCTTGCCTTTGGGTTTCTGAAGTGTCTGGTGTTCACTTATGTGTCTGGTAAAGACCTCAGTGCATGTAGGTATGTGTGATGTGGGTTTGGGTGGGGTAGGGTGTGCTGCTTCTAGGCATTTACTTTTCTGCAGTCACAACCATTGTCAACGACCTCTGACTGACTAAATTTGTAGAGGATTGCAAATTAGGAGCTGTCATTGAATCCCACCCTGGCTCAACTGTTATCCAGGATGGGATGACACAGACATTTAGTTGTTGTCAGACCCATAGACTAACAGTAAATGCCAAGCAATGCATAATACTATCCATTGGGAAGTCATCAAGGTATATATAGTATATAATGTATTGACCACACACCTCCATCAGTTGACCCAGTAGTCAAGGACTTATGGACACATAGATAGTGATGTAGCCTCTGATTGTCACGGGTTGGTAATGTTTGGGGATGCATTCTATGTAACCTATAAACTAAGGTATAGCATGTAAATCCAAGACAGTCATTGGTTCACTGTATTTGGCATTTATCACACCAACCATTGTGTGCAATGCCACCTTTGGTATGTAGCTAACCAGGCATGTCTGGCAAATATCACAGCCACAGAGGTTTCACAGGAAACTGATACACAGTGTACATAGCATGTCCTATGCAGACTCTTGTCAAGCTTGCAACTGTGTATTCTGTCTCCATCATGCTTTGTAGGGGAGGTGTATGCCTCCCATGCAGGGAGGTGTCAGACCCCGCTGTGTACCTCCTGCATATCCAAGGAAGGACTAACATGAGTATTACCTGTCCTACACACCTACACCTAGACTGTGTTATAAACAGGACACGCTGGACAGACAGGTATTTAGCCCAGACATTACACCCAGTAAGTAACAGGCTCCCCATGCATGTGAAGCACAGTTCTGCCCTAACGCAAATCACATAAAAGTTACATGACAGGATGGGGAACATGACAATGATAACTGCTTTAGGACAAATGTCTCTAGTGGACACTGAGAAACTGTGGATGGTGCACCTTACATGCCCCAGCTTGTCCATGTGTCAGCTCCCAAAACCCAACTAAAAATCTGCTTACACTTATCAAGGGTATTAGACCTTGTCAGAGTTTAGGGATGCATGGCTAGGATGAAAGATGTCCTTGTTTTTTTAGACTATTATACATAAATGAACCCACTGAGGCATGCAACTATACTGTTTTACCTTTCTGATGACATTTTTGTTCTGCGCTGTCATTCCATCCTGTGCTCTGATGTTGATGGGTTTACTGTAGATGTGAACCCATAGGTGTGTCCTACACAATCCTGAAACTGAAACGTAAACTGTGCCATGAGACACCTTTCACTGTGGGACTACACAGTCATTACAATATCATCCAACTTAACATGCACAACATAATGTGGTTTACACATTACCAATGGCAGCATTCAAACTGTGTGACTGACCAGTACACATAGCATGTCAAAGGCAACAATGGATGAAACAAGTACATATTAATTTGGATAGTCACCCTGTACATCAGACGCGTAGCTTAATTTTCCTGCATCAATGACAGTGATGACAGGGATGTGGCACAGGTATCATCACTTGTACAGGGTGTTGTATGGGGGTGCAGGAGGCTTAGGCTGACCCAATAGGTTGGCAAGTGTGTGTGTGAGGCAGAAAGGGGAGCAGGCAAGACAGACCTTGTAAATGTGGCATGTGTGTCTATAGGTGATCTCAATGTGACAATGGTGTGTGAGTGTTTGTGTGAACACAGCCAAGCTAAGTGCTAGCCCTATGTGAATGTATGTTGGACAGCTTTGGGCCATGTATCGTAGAGCTAACATTCATCATCTCCACCCCCAAACATGATAACTGGCTCTGCCAGGAGTTGCACTGGCACCTCCACACCCAAAGTCAGATGCTAGGCTACTACCTGAGGATGACTGCTGTCTTCTGGGACTGCGTCCTCCAGGGAACCAGCCAGGACCACAAGCCCATGGCCTGCCATGTTTTGGTGTGGACAGCACACTCCCCTCTGGAGCACTGGATGTACTGCCACTATAGGACCATGATTGTGCATGACCACGTGGACTCACAGTAGATGTAGTTGCTGACCTACATCCATGAGTCCGACGCTCAAATCCAAACAAATGTTCCATCACAGACAATGTGCGTTCCAAGGCAGACAGTGTGCGATCTCTCTCACACCAATTTCTTTCCATTACATTAGCCAACTAATCCAGGGTATCAGCAACATGGTGGAGGCAGTCACAGATATCAGACTGTGCTGCAGCCATATCCCTGAGCATTCATCTGGAGTTCCTTTTGGAATGTGCCTGAGCCTCCATGATGGCCCTAAACATACACTGAGTGACACGTGATGAGACACCTGCAGCAGGTGGTGGAGGGATAGGAGGCCCTATTAATCCACCTGTGTGCAACCTCACCAATTGTTTGGCTATGGCCAGTGTTGACAATCACTGAAGCCACAGTAGCCATACTTAGGTTCATTGGTTCATAGGTAGATACTAGGCTATCTGCCCAAAGGCATTTATAAGCCTAGCCAGAATGTGTTGGCTTTCGCCACCCCCTTAGATTAGTTCCCTGTGCCTCTGTCCAGCATAGCCATTGAAGTGATCCCCGGGGTAAACTTTCTGCTTCCCATCCACTCATCAAGGTTTCTCTTCAAGAGGGTTAGTGACGAGCTCTGCCTAATGTAGATTGGAATCTTGTTCCAGAGCATGGGAAGTCTCTGGGACAGGAATCTATCCCTCCAGCACATCCTATTTATTGTTGTGGTGAGGTTTAGATCCATGGAGCGTGTGGCTCAAGGGGATATGGTTTTCTTTAGGTGGAGCATGTCCATCAATTCTGGGTTGGACATGGCCTTGTATGTCAGGCAGAGATCACCTCTGAGTAGGCAGTATGCAACTGAGTACAGCTGGAGTTTCTTCAGTCGAGCTGCATAGGGCATCTGCTCGAGGCCAGTGATCCTCTTGGTGAGGTACTTCTGTGACCTTTCCAGTTCTTGCAGGTGTCTTGTAAGGTACATCCCACATGGGGCATTGTACTCTATGATGGGTCTGATGAGTGATGCATAGAGGGGCCTAAAGACCTCTTTTGATCTGGATGCAAACCCTTTTGTGATTAGGTGGGCCACATAGAAGGATTTTCTAACCACTTTGGCAATGTGATTATCAAAGAAGAGGTTACTACTTGGGTCCTCAGATCCCTTATTACATCTTCTGTATTTAGGAGTCGACCACCTATGCAGTAGTTTGTGGGCACTTTGTTTTCTCCAAAGGGGATGACTATGCACTTTTTGGCATTTAGCTTGAGGCCATGGTTTTGACACCAGGTATCTGTCTCAGTGAGATTCTTTTGGAGGATGTCTGTGTCAGCCAGAGAGTCAATTATAGCCCCTAGTTTGCAGTCGTCTGTGAACTTGGTCAGCCATATTCCTCCTTTGCTTGCCTGTACCTCTGAAAAGTATATGCCGAACATGAGGGGTCCTAGGACTGAGCCCTGGGGAATATCACTTGTAACCGGTTTAGAGTCAGACCTAGCTCCCACAACTCCTACCATGTGGGTTCTGTCCATGAGCCTGTTGGCAACCCATCTCATGATGTAGGGGTTTATGTTCAGGCTGGTGAGTTTGTCTTTAATACCTGAGTGGGGAATGGTGTCTAAGGCCTTTGCGAGGTCTAGGTAGGCTATGTGGACCACCTTTCCCTCAACTATAGCCTTGGTAACTGTCTCAAAGAAGTTCACCAGGTTTAGGAGGCATGATCTGTCCTTAACAAAGCTGAACTGGGTAGAGTCCAGTGATTGGAGGTTCCCAATATCTCTGTTAATGAGATCCATGATGATGCGCTCCATAGCTTTGCAGACCAAGCTAGTCAGGCTTATAGGGCAATAGTTCCTGGGGTCCACTGTGGCTCCACCTTTGTGGAGCAGAATAACTGTTGCTGGGCACCACTCTGTGTGCACGTAGCCTGTGGAGAGGCTGAGTTTAAACAGTGTGTTTAGGTGAGGGGGTTAGTTCATCTTTGAGGTCATGTAGGATGCAGCCTGGGACACCATCCGGTCCCCTTGATGCTGCATTTTTGGCTTTGGAGAGGGCTGTTTTAACCTGAGTGTCTGTGATTTCAGGGGCACTACATTCTTCTGGTATAGTTATGGGCCCTTTTGGGGGTGAGAGGGGGGTGAAGTTTGCACTGAAACTGTCTGCCAGGATGTTGGCTATATCGGTCGGTTCAGTGTATTTTGTGCCATTCTTCACTAACTCTGAGCAGATCTGAGAATTGAAACTTAGATTCCTGACATAGCTAAAGAATGCCTTGTGGTTATCTTTGGAATCCATGGCAATTTTTCTTTCGAAGCTAGCCTTGGATGATTTTATGAGGGAATGTAGTTTCTTGCTGATACTGATCAGGAATGTCTTCCCTTCTTGGGATTTTACTCTTTTCTGTACTAGTTTCCTCCATCTGTTGTATAGCTTGTTTATGGCAGGGGTCCACCAGACTGGTTTCATTTTCTTGGAGGAGTGAGTCTTGGTTTTGTTTGGGATAGCACGGTCCATGCATTCTTGTAGGTGCCCATAGAGTGCATTAGTAAAGGATTTTGCAGCTTGGACAGCGTTATCCTTTAGCATGAGGGCTTTGAAACTTCCCACCTCGGTCTTAAGTAACATAAAGTTTGCTTTTGAAAAGTTTTTCATGGTGGTTTCTTTGACCGGGGCTGGTGACAAAATGTGGATATCCAGAGTGATTAGTGTATCATCAGATCTAACCAGCGAGGGGTTGACCTCTGGTGTGGAACACTGGTCGCCAACGTTGATGATGACCAGGTCCAATATGTTGTCACCTCTGGTGGGGATGTTGACCAGTTGATCCAGGTCGTTTGAGTTTATAAATTCTAGGAAATGTTGGGCAAGGGTGTTTGTACTTGAGTAGTTCTCTCAGTTAAAGTTTGGGTAATTGAAATCACCCAATATCAGAGTGTTTGGTAGGACCTTTATGTTTCCCAGTGTTTCCAGGAATGCGGAGTGGGGGTCCTGGGACATGGTGGGTGATCTGTAGCAAACTATAATTTGAATAGCAGTTTTGCCCATTGTTAGTTGCACGTGGACCGATCTCTGAAGCATCGTGCTGTGCCACTAACCTGGAGGTGTGGGTATCCTTGATGTGTCTTCTTTCGGCTTTTCCCAGTTAGGGGCCACCAAAGTGGAACTCTGGTCAGCTAATGATTGGCAGTAGATTTTTACATACTGGCTTGCCAGGCCTAATGCAGAACCTTCAATGAAGGAACGCCCATTCACACATGTCTCCACACAGAAGATGCTCTAACTGAGAATCGAACGGGCAATGTCTAACTGTGAGGCAACAATGCTACCGCAGCACCACGAATATGGATATTCCCCCACATTTTGTATTTCGGTTCGGGTTTTGTGGCCGAAATGTATGGTATGAGTTGTAGCCTGCTAGTGCTGGGGTGCTCTCTAGAGCCTTAAACCAGGTTTCTGTTACTGCACATATATTGATTTCCTCTATACTCAGGAGTGCCTCTAGTGTGTGCATTTTGAGGTTTAGACTTCTGGCATTGAGTAGCATTACCCTCAGTTTTTTGTTACTTGTGCTATTTACGGCGGTGGGTTTGTCTTTTGAGCCTTGCCTAAAAAAGGCACTATGGGGGTGGCAAATGCCTTGGCCAGTATTCAAAAGCCTAAGGGTGACAGGTGCAAGCCGATTCTAGCGAAGCAGTGTGGCTTGTCGAGCATGTCATCCCAAGCTGACAGACACTGGATCCCCTTTGAATGACACCAGAAGCTTAGCTAATTGTTGAAATTGATACTTTTTTCTCTATACTGTGGTATCATTCTTGGTGAGGGCAGGATGCTACTCAGGGTCAGGGTCATACCAGCCTGGACTCTGTGATCAGAGAGCTCCTCCATGTCTCTTTTCATGTAGTCCAGGGAGGTACGGATCAGGTCATTCACACCAACATGGACAATGACAGAGTCATATTTGTACTTGTTCTGGAGTGACCTGAGTGCTTGTGTTATCTGGTGGATCCTGGCACCTGACAGGCAGCTAACAGTAACCTTCTCCTTGTTCAGCCTAGTGAGTGGGACATCAGTGTGCCTGACTATAAAGTCACCTATTACTAGTGTGTTGGGTATGTTATTTTGCCTTAAGGGTTGTGATTGCATGGTACACTGGTTTTGTGAAGTATGTGTTTCATGGTTTGTGTTGGGGGGTGGAGGTTGCTTGGATGTCTGCTTCGAATGTCTTTGTTGCTTTTGCAGATTTTCATTTAGAGCCTCCGAGTATGTTTTTGTGTATTTATGTGTGTTTTTTACCTGTGCTGGTTTCATAGGTCTATGTGAGACTGGTGGTCTGATGCAAGTAATTACCTTCTCCTCTTGACTGCCTGGTCCAGTCTTGGGTTGAGAGAGTTTAGCCTCCAGTTTGGCTGTATAATTGCATCTCTTGCATGTATTAGTGTTTGGTGGAAGGAGGAGAGGGTTGTCTGTGTACATGAGGCAATTGTAACATTGCCTCAAAATGCCCAGATTCACCAGTTGGACCAGAGAGTACACCTGAAACTGCCCTTTGGACATGCCTGGATAGGTACAGTGAACTGTTTTATTGACTGGCTGGTAAGGTCGAATAGAGAGCCTTGTCCTTCTCTACAGTATAGGAGGGTATAGTGCTAAGGTTTATTAGTGCTTGCTATGAGTTTTGAGCAAGTGTTGGGATGTGAAGTGAATGGTTTGAGTGCTTAAGTTGAAAGTTTGTCTAGTTCCAAGGGGAAAACTGAAGAGTAGACTTTGTGGAGCCGGGAATAGTTATACCCTAGCTAACCCGTGCTGCCTGGCATGCAAAACCATGCAAATGCGGGTTTTATAGCAGGGAAATGAAAGAGATAGAAATTAGCCCAAAATGGCCAATAAACTACTAATTTCTGGGCTAAAACCACTCCTCCAGGGACAGATAGGTTGCTCAAAGCTCCCTCTCTCACAGTGAACAGAGAAACTTCCTTCTATCCAAGTAAGGTATGGGCAAACACAGAAACTTGTAACATAGCCCTGAATTCAGCACTAACCTGAAAACTGGATTATACTAACTTAGAAAGGCGGGAAAACAAGTATATTTTTTGTTGTTTTGTTTTTTTTAGAAAATAAAGCAGATACAATCAAAAAAACACTTTAAGTGCACAGAAATGGCTATCACACTTGAGTGTGTAGCCTACAACAGTTAAACAGGTAATTTAAACACAAAATCGACTTTGTTAAAGTGCAGGCAGTAAAATAAGTACAATATGTAGCTGAAACAAGCTTTTTAAATCACAGAAACTCTAGAAAAATCGGCGTTTTAGGTGGAAGTAGCTAAAGGCAGCAAGAAAATGCAGAAAAATGATACTTAATCACTCCAAAGTCCCTCTTTTGTCTCTCTGCTGCTGTAGAACTGTGCAGCAGAAAGACAGTGCATTTATCCAGCCAGCAAGCCTGTGATGACACTTTAGTAAATACATTGAACTATATCTACATCTCTGACAAAACAGTTTTGTGCTTAGCAGCAGCAGGAGCACTCTGTAGAACTTCCTTGTTCAATGTCCCCACCCTCCAACTGTCAAATATCTGTGGCCTCAGCGGCCTAAGTTTGCGTAGGCATACTGGCTATATATGGTGATAATGAGGGTGGATGAGAGATGTCAACCTCTGTGTCTGATTCAGCCACTGCAACCCCAGCTGTGCCTCAATTTGTCACCATCATCATCAGAGTCTGGAGAGACACTGACATCAGGTTGCGAGGGGGACAAAGACCAACTTCCCTAGTCACCTGTGATACAAAGGAGAAAGCAATACATTAATACCCACACTTCTATGTTCTGCAGTACTGTGGTGCAATACATGATAAGCTGTATACACTGCTATCAGTACTACAGACTTGTATAACCCCTAACCTCACATACTAGGACATGAGGACATTATTTTATAATCCTATTTGATAATAATTATTAATTAAACAAGAATCTCATGAGCAAAACATAAATTATATACACTGTTGTCATTCTGCAAAAATGTTCACATTTGACACTTATGGCAATCTGGAATGTCCTAACAATACTGTCAAGTCAATCACTATGGTCACACCTACAAGGCAGAGGTATGACTCTAAACTGTGGACATTCAAAAAATATCTGTCCATTTGCCAATCATGCAGACAGTGCATTAATCCAGCCAGCAGGCCTGTGATGACACTTTAGCAAATACATTGAACTATATCTACATCTCTGACAAAACAGTTTTGTGCTTACCAGCAGCAGGAGCATGGCTTCTTCCAATTCCTGATGGTCCTGAAAAATTTTGAGGGAGAGTTAATGGCAACAGCACTGCATGTTACAGTACAACAGGGGTAATATATCCAAATATCTCACATTTACAGTAGCTGCTATATTAACAGGCATGTGAGTCACAATCTCTACATGAGCTAAAAACTGTGGTTAACCTCCTTCCCTCTCCATAAAACACCTGACACCCATGTAAAACTATATACACCTTGACACGCTGAATGCAACAGTATTCCAATAAGGATCTAACTAAGCATACCCGAACGCTCATCTTGAGAGGAACGGATGACACCCATGTCCACAACATATTGGCTGATGGATACCTGGGAGCTGTCCTGTGTTGCAAGGTTTGCCAGGAATTCCTCAGTGGCTGAGAAAGGTTGTTCTGCTGCAGTCCCACCACCAGTGACCTGGTAATCCCTGGCCATGTCAGCTGCATGTCTGCATGCTGAATTTATCATATCTGTGGCATGGTGTCACACCTGCTCATAAGTACAATTCTGGTGACCCACAGCATTGATGTTATGCACCAGTTCATCCCAGAGGGCTGCACACTCTGACCTGTTTACCCTCCCTCTGGACAGTAGGACTTAGTAATGGTGCAAAGCCTCAATGATGGAGGGATAGATTCCTGTCCCAGAGACTTCCCATACTCTGGAACAGACTACCTATCTATGTCAAACAGAGCTCCTCATTAGCACTCTTCAAGAAAAATCTTGATGATTAGATAGAAAATGTGAAATTCACCCTGGGGATCACTTCTGTGGCTCTGCTCGACAGGGGCACAGGAAAATAATTTTCTTGGGTGGCGAAAGCCATGGTACATTTTTTGGCTAGGCTTGTATGGGCCCTAGGGCCGATAGCCTAGTACCTACCTATGAACCTATGAACCTATGATGAGGTTGTTTTCTGTTTCAGTAAATGGTGCCCTGCATCCTGTATGCCTGATATTTCTTCAAATACAAATTAATGAGAACACATGTCAGGATCACATATGTGCAAGTACAGTGTGTAGAGATTCAGCAATAAAGGAAGGCTATCAGTATTCAACGCTTGATTACACATCTCATATTTAACAGTGTGCCAAATATACAAAGGGTGTGGATGCAACTAGGATAGTAGTAATAGTGAACTATTCCTGTTTGTGCCATAACAGGTACTCACGTATGATCACACACCCAGCACAGGAGTCCAATTTAGTGTGTCCCATAGCAGTAAAAATCCCCCCTCCCATTCAATATGTAGAAACAACAGTGCCAACAAAATAACAGTGTACTATTACAACTGCTATCAAAGGACGTATGAAGGAGACCTGTGTACCTAGTTTCACTCAGCATTATACCCTTGCTGTACCCTACATCCTCTGTACATGTAACACAGCTGGAGATTAATGGCATGTCATCAATACAGTTCTAACAAAGGCTTAATGATATAATCCCCATTCTCCCTAAGTACATTCAAACATATGCATCATGCTGGAAACAAAATGTTACATACCTGATGGAGTACAATACTCCTCTGTCTAAAGATACTGCTATACAAGTAATGTGTCAATGAGTTAACTGTACAAACTAACTCTCATGCACACTGGTTCTCCTAGCTAGATGTTTGCCTTTTAATGATGGTTCTCATTAGCAGGTGATTGCCTCTGAACCAATCTGTTGTTCAGAAATGCTACATGCAGCCTACACAGCTGATTTGTAGTATAATCAGCCAATCCCATGCAAATACTCAACAAGATATAAAGCCTCAATGTAGATTCCATCCCTTTTCCCATATGTTGGGGTGGAAATTAGTGGGGTAAAGATACTACATCAGCACAGAGAGAATGTTGTAGCAGCTACTTGTTACATACAGATGTGTGTGCTACAGGCTGAAGCTGCTGCTGCATCAGGCAATAGGCATAGTCAGCAGAATGTAGGCATAGGCAGAATGTGCAGGACAACAACACTTACGAGTAACTGTGGGACCTGTGGCAGCCTCAGTGTACAGCCAGAGCCAGATGGAGGGAACTCATCCTACTGGAAATTAAAGTATGTGTTTAAGGTAAGAATGTTAGCCAAAAGTATCATTAAAAGAGTAAAAGACAACTTGCTTGGTGTGTCCTAGAACAAGGTAGGGGCGCATTACCATTATGTCAATGAGATGGACAACTGCCAAGTCATGTGTTATGCCATGGTAGTCATCTGGAACGTGCGTGCTGGCAACCCTTGCTTCTAGCATGACCTCCATATATATATATGTTACTTGGGCAGCTGTGGCTGTCGGTTCCCCTTCATAATATCGAATTACTGAATGCTTGAAAGTCAGTAACTCGAAATTATAAAGTTGAACTAACAAAAATTCCGAAACCCACAAGCACGAAAACAAAAAAACCCAAACATACAGAACACATACACAACACAACACGCACACCATACGACCCACATAATATAAACTATAAGCCCTACACTACATGTACGCAGGAGGGCAAGCCCCACTGCACACCCCACCCCCCTACTTATATATTCTAACTCCGAGATCACACTAATACACACAAAAAAAAAACACCACCCAGACATTTTAAACTGCCTCGCACACACACAAACACATCACACAGACACATCCAACACTCATACTCATACTCCCACCTCCCTACCCTAACCCACATGCACAACTTACAAAACACACACATACACTCACTTCTCTTCCCTTCCGTAAAACATCCCAACTCACACACTTCCCGTCCCGTAGCTGACATGCATAAGTGTGAATTCGAGATATTTGAATTCACACTTATGCAGATTTGCACTTCTGCATTTTCGACTTTACAGTCTCGATTTACTGAATTTCGAGCATTCAGTAATTCGGGATTGTGAAGGGGAACAGTGGCTGTCTGTAATATCACTACTAAATCATTGTGGGCTGCAATCTGATATTACTGGGCTACATGTGAATTACATACTTCAAAATCCTCTGAGAATTCATGATAATGCAACCCTTGCTTCTAGCATGACCTCCATATATGTATGTTACTTGGGAAGCTGTGGTTGTCTGTAATAACACTAGCAAATCATTGTGGGCTACAGTCTGCTATGACTGGGCCTCATTTGAATTACATACTTCAAAATCCTCTGAGAGTTAATGATAATGCAACCCTTGCTTCTAGCATGACCTCCATATATGTATGTTACTTGGGAAGCTGTGGTTGTCTGTAATAACACTAGCAAATCATTGTGGGCTACAGTCTGCTATGACTGGGCCTCATTTGAATTACATACTTCAAAATCCTCTGGGAATTCATGCTAATGCATGACCTGACATCCTATGCACTTTCTAGGGTTGTAATAGCAATGGTTAAAATGTGGTCCTATCTGTAGGTCTCTCATTTCCATTATTTAGAAGCAGACATTCCATCTGCACAGCTTTGGGTGGATAAATAGGCAATGAGACAGTCTTACATATCACCATTTATAATGGTGATGCACACATACCTGTATTTTAAATGCTATTGCTAGACACAGCTGTATTTGAATCCAGGACCATGTGGAACAAAAATGTTTTTACAGCATTTAACAGAGTGAGCTATAGAGTCACTGTTATAGTATGTGTGTTTCTACATGTCATAACATAATTGCACAGTTATCTGTGGTTACATACCTCGCTTACATCTATTATTATGTGTATGACTTTCTAGTGATGCATTTCTCTACCAGAGTCTAAGTTAAATTCTTCATTTTCCATTCATTTTTTAGCAGATTGTTGTGTGACGCAGTGTGATGTGCAGCATCTCATAAGCACAATAATGAAGAGAAAATGACACTTACTATGTTTTGCTTAAAAAACCCATGCTAATTAACTGGCTGTGTGGCTTGGCTGGTTGATACACTGTTGTATAAGTGAAATGCTACTGGGTTCAAAGTGGGGGCAGGTATACTTTTTGAACGTGATTATTATGCTTTCAAAAACATGTAGTAATACACCACCGTTTAGTATAGCTTAGAGAAGCTGCGGATAGTGCAGCATTGCTCAATGATTCTTTAAATAAAAGAAAATTAGGGTATAGGACAGTGGTGAAATGGGGTGCAAGCAGGGGGAAACATAGTAATAGGCACCAGGTAGGTATGTGTAGGAAGGGTATAGGAAAGAACCATAGATATCCATTTCTTCAGCAGCAACAACTGTGCACTTGAAAAGACTTTTAGCTGAATTTGGACTGTCACCCCCAGAGAGAGGGGTGACGACAACATAAGTGCATTGTCAATCCAATTGGACCAAATTAAGTGTGTCCAGTGGACCCATGTGTGAAATGGAGTGCTATGTATGGGACAATATTTTTTGGGTGGGGAGACCAGTGCCCTTTTTTTTTTTTAGGAGAGGGTGGAATGTTGGGGAAGGTGCATATGTATGTGTGGGGAAGGTAAATGGGAAGGTGAGTAAGCATTTGCAGACAGACAAGAGAGGCAAGTATTCCAATGATGATCTAACTAAGCAACAGCAGACAGGGTTGATGTGGGACACAAAGGGGGGTGAACACCTTGGTTAGGGATAATATTGGGAGATTCTGGTCCCATGAATGTCAGACACGGTAGCAGTGCGGCTCAAGTCCTCACCCATCTAACTGTCATCACTGCACCTTCACTGCTCCTGTGGAGGCAGTAGTTCACACCAGTGCCTGGGGACATAATGCCCACCAGGAAGGACAGCATGCTCTACATCCGACGTAGGCATGCACCAGCAGTTTGGTGCACAACCCCATGCATTATGCCTGGCACTTGATCTTGGGTGAGGAATGCATCCCCTCCACCTCCACTCCCAGAGGGGGGCACACCCCCAGTCTGTGGGGTGGAACTACCTGATGGAGCAGGTAGTGCAGTGGAAGCAGAGGGGGTGCCACCAGGTTGTGACCCAAATGTGCTAGGCCCAGGTGCCTCAGCCAGGGGAGTCAAGGTAGATGGATCACTGGTAATCAGCCTACCTTGTCCTGCTGTGGTAAATAAAATATAAACATAAAGGAAAAATAAGCATAACCCAAACAAATGTAATTAATAACATAAGAGAAAGCAATAATGACATATGGAAACTAATTGAAAATAATACAATGAGGAACAGAACAATAAATCATGTAAATGAAGTTTTTTTAACAGCAAAGTAATGTTAAATTATATATAAGATCAACGTAAGAGGTAATAATAAATAATATAATATCAAATGATAATAGTAATATATTGATTAAGTAAATAAAAGAAGAGAAGGGGTGGGGTGAGAGAAAAAAGAATATTAGTAACTTCACAGATAATATATCTAAACATACTACAACTACATTCTTCTAGATATGTTAGTTTTCACTTTTATTTGAAATACCACCCTGTTCCTTACACAACACACACACACACACACACACACACACACACACACACACACACACACACACTATAGTACAGATCATATTGCATCCAGCAATCATTCAATTTTGCTTATATTGTATATATGATGTTTCACATACATATCTCTCAACCTCTTAGCATGGGACATTATGGACCAAGCCATACATAACGGTGTTACAATGGGACAACAACAGGGAACATTCTTACATAGTGTGCTCTTACAATAGTAGCAAGGTGCTCTGATAACAGATTTGTCATTAAGTTGCATTTCAAGTGATGTTATATCTGCAAACTATAGGGCTGTCATTTGTTTTTCTGACATTGATCCTCAGCAATGTGTCAGAAGCTGGCCAGTAAAACAACATCATATCCAAACAGACCAGACATATGGGGCAATATTCAGTACATTCTGCAAAAATCATAACAGTTAAGAGCTATGTTCATGTACACTGATTATACTTGGCAGCTGGACAGTCATGGCACAGGTCTTTGGGTGTGCACTTCACATGCAAGCATGTTTATGCTTTATTTATGACATGGCAAAACAGTATTGAAAACTGCACAATTTCTCAGTTGGCTGGTGTGGGATTCAAACCCACAAGGAGTGACTACAGGGAAACTAAACATTTTATTTGAAAAAATAAATTATCAGAGCACCGTCTCCTTTTACACTTTATTGATTCATGTTATTTCAAATCTTGCATGTACACACATGGATAGCTGTCTAGGACTTCTGTTAACTTACATATTTACCTTATTCATGTATTGAGTGCAATTTACAACATATTTCAGACAATGAGAAGACTCCAACATTGACTCTTAATCTGGGTATACCACAACATTAACTAATGGATGGAAGCTATGCTAGACAGTACTGCATGAATACTTCTTTATCTTACTTTACCACTTCAGGTATGCATTGACACATTAAAGTATGATGGTGCAGTGGTGCATTGGTAGCATTGTCACCTCACAGCAAGAGGTTCTTTGTTTCGATTCTCAGCTGGGGTGCCTTTTGTGCAAAGTCTGCATGCCCTCCCTGCGTTCATATTGGTTTCCTCCAGGTTCTCCAGTTTCCTCATGCATCTGGAGCATTTCTCCCTGGGCCTCTGCTGAAAATTGGCTTTGTTCCAAGTTGGATTTTCCCAGTAAACAAATGTTAAATAAATAAATGAAAGTCTATGATATCCCAGGTATTCCATACATGACTGTTAAGACTGCAATGTCTGTATTTGCTTTATTTTATTATTAAGTTATGCATTCATTTATTACTTTATTGATTTTCTTACATACCACACTCTTGCCTCATCCTTGCCAAATGCCTTGCATGAGACTGGACATTGCAAGCCCTCACTTCTGCAGCTGTGGTAAGAGAAGGAAACCATTATGCATACCAGTTGTGTACAGATTCAACTTGTCTATTTACAAATTACTAGAAAACATACTTGCATATCTGTGGAGTGTTCCCATTCCATGCTTCTTAGATACAGGTATCCAAGGTTCCCCTCTTCTTTGATAGAAGTTGTCATAATGGTGATGACACTGATCACCACTGTGGCGGATATCAGTTGTACTGGTCAAGTACCTGGCCAAACTATCCCAGGCCTCAGACTTACATTCTGAGTCCTGATAGTTGCCTTCCAGCAGCTGGGGTCAATAATGGTCTACAAGGAGCCCAATGAAAACCCTGGACTCCTGAAAACCCCACAGTTAATATGCATGGTGCACTGTTGAGGGAGAATTGCGGCTATGTACATAGATGCATTCCATGTAGGCTCTACATAGAGCCTACACAGACTTTACTGAATCCTGGGGACAGTTAACAAAATGAATACAGTATATAATATAGCCAAGAGGAACACTTCAGCTGTATAGGAGGAGTGCATCAGTGCTTACAATAGCAGCATCAGTATAATGTTATTTGGAAATGTCCTTTAAAGAAGTCAGATTTACAGCTCTTTTCTACCCATAGGGAAAAAAAAGCATACAGAGTGATACAATGCATATCTTCTACTGTAGCACAGATACACATTCAGTTACACAGTGTTCAGAAATAAGGCTACCTTGCCCCATCTCAAGAGAACATAGGCAAGCATTAATTTAAAGAGTGTTCAGCAAAAGGGACATCTAACTTTATCATAGGTGGGGGTTCTAGTCATGTTATTTCAGACCTCAAGTCAAATAACCAGGTAAGAAAGGTTGTGATGAGATGATTTAACAATAAATCATGTATAAATGGATGTAAAGCATCTGAAAAGAGTGCCATAGTTTTCTCCATGGCTGGTGTGTGTTGTCACTTTGACCCACAAGGCTCAATGATAAATGTATACATTTTATCCATAGTAGTCCCAATTAGGGAAGTTGCTGCTAGTTTGCCTGTGATAGTTTAGCATTTTTAATTCAGGTGTTCTTACTGCATTATGCTTAATTAAATTGTGCAATCCAAAATATCATTCATTGTAGTTATTTTTATATTATACTGTAATCTGGCATATTTTGGATTGGCTGCAGTTATATTTAATTTAAAGGTCATCATTTTGACTTACAATCATTGGAGTGTAAGGAAAAATCAGGTAAAATTGAATATCTGCACCAAAACATTAATAACTGCCATATGTGGCTTTATACTGTGATAACTGATCTTTCTCCTTCTTGGTTTATGCAGACTGGGTACTTGATGTGAAATTCCTGAAAGCCTTCTGCGAAAGTTGCAGGTTTCCCAAATTTGTGTGAAGTTGCGTAACTTGTGGCATGTTTGCTAACCTACATGAGAGATGACACTACTGACAGACGTAGTGCTCTAGATTCTAGCTGGATCTTATGAATGCAGCCATGACATAGTCTTTGAGTTTCTGTTCCTGTGCTCCTACAAATGTATCAAGAAAAGAAACAGCCTTGAAATGTCTGACAGTATGCATGCTCCTTTTTTATCACTATCATATCCCATAAATGTTGTGACCAATTTGTGGATTTGCTAGAGTAATTGACAGACCATTCCATGCAGAGGTTTTGTACCGATGACCAGAATTTCATTCCATCAGATAAAAAAAAAAAAAACTTTGGGAAGAAGAAGCTGTATAGTATTTTGTGAAATATCTTGATACTCTTGATGCACACCCTTGTTTCACTGCAGTGTCTGGCACATTGCCAGCAGACAAGGGTTATTATGATGAACTTGTTAAGAGATATGCTTATATAGTGCAAGAACAGGTAAGACAGCATGTAAATTCAAACATGCAAGGGGTGTAGAACTGACTCTCTCCCAGAAAAGATGCAACTGTTTGCACTTATCAGCCATCTGAAAGGCTCAAGAGGCGGTAGTTCCAGAGTCATGTGTCTGTGACAGTGACATAAAACTAGTGACTAAATCAATAGGCTGTAAACTGAACTACACTGTATCATATTTTGTCACACTTTATGCAATGTATAGCACTTTAATGGAATTTAATCAGCTGGCATGCATCTCAAATGACCTTAATATCTTAATGTCTTACATCTTCCCTTACAATAAACCAGTACCAAAATAAAATTCAGCAGAACGTTTTATTACTTTCCTGAAATTAAATAATACAGCTATCCTGGAAGCTATACAACATTGGACATCCATAGCAATTCCACAAGAAAAAAAACTACTAGATGATGAGAATATCAATTGGTTGGACATAAACTTACATCTAGCATGAACTTATTAGGTTCATAGGTTCATAGGCTGGTACTGGGCTATCGGCCCTAGGGCCTATACAAGCCTAGCGATAACAATTCCCTGGATATTTCTTCCCACAATATTTACTTCCCTGGACACCTGTCTAGCAGAGTGACTGATGTGATCCTCGGGGTGAATTTCCTATCTCCCATCCAATCATCAAGGTTCCTTTTGAAGAGGGCCAAGGAGGCACTCTGCTTGACATGTATGGGCAGTCTATTCCAGAATATGGGGAGTCTCTGGGTCAGGAACCTATCCCTCCAGCGTGTTTTGTTTATTGTGATGACAAGGTTTAGATCCCTGGAGCATGTGGCTCTGAGGGATTGGGATTTCTTTAAGTGGAGCATGTCCAACAGCTCAGGGTTTGACATGGCCTTGTATGTTAAGCAGAGATCGCCTCTGAGTAGACGATATGCCACAGATTATAGCTGGACTTTTTTTAGATGGTCAGCATAGGTCATCTGCTTTAGGCCTGTGATTCTTTTAGTGAGGTATTTCTGTGGCCTTTCCAGCTATTGCAGATGTCTTGTGAGGTACATACCAAACGGGGCATTGTACTCTATAATGGGTCTAATGAGGGATGAATACAGTGGGACAATGATCTCTTTTTTTTCTGGATGAAAAGCCCTTAGTGATGAGGTGTGCCACATAGAAAGATTTCCTGACTGTTGCGGCAATGTGATTATCGAAGGTGAGACCACTGTCCACCTGTGTCCCTAAGTCTCTCATCACACTTTCGGTGTTTAGTGTACTGCCACCTATGTGGTAATTCATGGGTACATGTTTTTTCCCAAAGGGGATAACTATACATTTCTTGGCATTATGTTTGAGCCCATGGCTCTGGCACCAAGCATCTGTTTCTGTAAGGCCCTTTTGTAGAAAAAAATAGGCTTCTCACAACTAATTAATAGACCCACACATTATAGCAAGACATCAAATTCCATATTAGACTGGATCTTAGTGTCAGACCCTAGCAAATACACAACCACAGGTACAATGTCTGGCTGTCTCAGTGATCATCTCCCAATCTACACCAACAGACATCTCACAAATTCACTTAAATAGCATATTAATAAAACAACACACCACCTTTCTAAGTTTAACCCCAAAGTGCTCATTACTACCTTATCATCCATTGCCTGGAACTTCCCAAAATCCATCCCTTTAGATGATGTTATAAATGAATTCAATATAACTTTCCTGAATATCCTAAATGTCCTTGCGCTTCCTAGAAGGAAGAGACTAAAAACAAATAATGCAATTTGGCTATCCAAGCAGAGTAGAATGCTAATGCAGGACAGAGAAAAAGCATGGAAAGGATGGCAAAAATATAAAACAGCTCAATATCTTGAAAACTTCAGAATGCTTCACAATCATACTAAAAAGCCAATGAATGAAGATAAAAAACTATACTATAAAAACTTTCAGGGTAATAGTAAGCACAATTCTAAAAAATTCTGAACAGCCATTAAAGAAGTCTTATGTCATGACCAAAAATTCAACCCTAACCCTTCTCCTAATAACTCACCACTCAAAACTGCAATACAATTCAACTCATATTTCATAGAATAGCATCTCTACCCAAGGATTCCCCAGTCTCCAAACAGCCATGTTATCACCACATCAACTTTCACCTTTAAACCCGTGCCCACATTCTATATAAAACTACTCTTAAACAAACTCAAGCTATGTTATACTTCAGCTGAAAACCTTCCAAACAAGTGCCCTAAAATAGCCACCAATAGCATTGCCTATCCTGTCTCAATCCTTATAAATCAGTCAGTCCAGGAATACCACATTCCCTTGCTCTGGAAAATACATTATCCCTTTGCACAAAGGAGGAAATACAAAAGGCATTATGAACATTAGAACCATAGCAGTCTTATCCCCTTCTCCAAAATACTTGAATAATGTATTCAAAAGCAATTTTTAAGCTATGTCCTGCAAGAACTCCTGTGCCCCACACATCATGATTACCATCCTTCCCATAGTACTAGCACTGCCCTTCTAACCTATATAAATACTGTCTATAAAGATAGAGATAACAAACTAGTCTCTGCCTTATTTCTAGACTTGTCTAAAGCCTTTGGCACAGTTTGTCACAGCAAACTTCTACTTCAAATGTTCTCATTAGGTCTCTCTCTTAGCCAACCCTTCTATGGTTCAAAAGCTACCAATCCAGTAGGTATCATTCAGTAAAATGGCACTCCACTCTATCTCTATACCTCTCAGTCACCACCTGTGTACCATAAGGTTCTATCCTTTGTCCCCTCCTCTTTAACATTCTCACTAACACCCTCAAAAAATCCACACAACAGTATGCTGTCTCTAATACAGAACACAGATGATGCCACACTGATTTGAACATCTGACAACTTGGCACACATCCAGAAAATTACTTAGGAAGTTTTAAAAGCCACTGAAATAAAGCTTTGTAACTCACAACTCATGCTCAACCCTAAATGAAACAAGGTATGACTTTTTCACCAAACCACTCTCTAACGGAAAAACAAAATTTAAAGTCCTAACCCTTTATAATACAACACATTGCATTCACTTGTCATAGCAAATTATTAGGAATGATAGTGGATTAAATATGACCTGCATATACAAAATTCCATAAGAAAAACTCATCAAAGACTAGGAATGCATTACCGAGCTTAAAACTTTCTCACTGAAGCAACTAAAACTACACTTGTTATTTCTTATCTACTCCCTACACTTTATTGCACTCCCATGCTCACTAACCTTCAGGCATCACAAAAATCAAAACTTGAATAATGCTATAACAAAGCTGCAACATTTGCAGTAAATACCCCTTTCAGACCCCACCACTGTATAGCACTAAAAATCCTAAACTGGTTAGTACTACCACCTATAAAATTATTCAGAATCCATCTGCTTGTCTAGCACTAAATGGCATTTTGCACATCTATGTTCCCAGTCAGTCATTATGATCCAGTGATCAAAAACTCCTGTTTGTCCACAAACCTATCAAATCTGCTTGGCATTGTCTACACTCATATTATGTTGCTAAGACCTGGAACTCCTTACTTGTATCCATAAGGTGAATACCCTCCCTCCCATCCTTCAAAACCATTCTGAAAGACTCCCTAGCCTAAATCTGTCTGTGTTCTTGTTCAACACAAGGATAAACTATATCACTAAATGCGAACAACCTTACACCTCCTTACTCTCCCTTCTTCCTCTCCCTAGGCCTCCACTGAAAATGGTTTCACCCAGTCAGACTTTCCCAGTAGTCAAATGTCAATAAATAAATAAATATGTATGCACAATGAAGTGCTACACTTCAGGTAATAACTGAAGAAGCTGTAATATTGGATAACCCTAAAAATATTTTATAAGCACTGTAGAGAACCCCAGTGTTGTATTATATGTACCTGAATGACAATGAAAGCTCTAATGAGGAATACTGTGGTATGCTGTCAGAACTGTTAACATGGGCAATCCATTAGTAATATCAAATAATTCTGAAATAGTAAAAAAAAACTGTAAGCCTTTTGAAGAACATGATAGCTGTACATAATAGTGATAATGTCTCCCAAGAGACGTGGAACATCCCAGACTGTCAAAAACATGTTTTTATAGAATGAAGAATGAAATTAAAAAATGATGCACATTGTGGGGGAGGCGATAAGCCTGACCTAAAGTACAAATAGCAATGCAGCTGTAAACCATAAAAGCTATCTTGCTTTTAATACTTGGAAACAGTAGTGACTTGAAAACTATAAACAACTGTTCTCCCTTCAATATTTGTATTTAATATTTGAAGAGGTAAACAAAAGTACAAAGTGTCTTGGACTGGTAGCACTGACATGCACCAGCTAGCAAAAGATATAATACATATACAGGGCACTGCAGCAGAGTTTCTGTTATGCGGCATTACAAGGACCATGTGTTGCCTGCTGTGAAATTTGAAATGCATGTTTTGTTCAGTAAAGCATCATAAAAAGTTGTGTATACTTTGTGAAATATCACCAATATTGCTTCCCGCAGTATGAGTTATAATAGAAATGTCATACCACTGAAAATATACCTGCATTTTATTTTAGTTCTGTCTTAAGTAAAGATGAAAAATATTCTGAAACATATATCAGGAGCCAGAAAAATCTGGCAGTCTGAGAGCTTTGCAGAATCTGTATGTTGCTGCTAAAAGAAGTAATAAAAGATTACTCACAGGTGTCAGAATGGTTATCTTCACACAATGCTTGTACCATGCACAAACCTGCAACCAAGAATTTTATGAGAAACACAGTGGTTGTGAACAATATCGATGCACAGTGTTAGGCTGATCTAATAGATATGTTAGGTCTTTCAAAGCGCAGTGACACTTTTTTTGCATATAGCAGTATACGTATGGACTAAAGATTTTAAAAAAAATGCCACTAAAATTGTTGCAGAGGATGTAAGATTTATTCTAACAGGAAGGGGTACAAGTAAAAATATAAATAAAAAATAAATAAAATAAAAAGATAGATAGATAGATAGATAGATAGATAGATAGATAGATAGATAGATAGATAGATAGATTGACTGATTATTGAGCAGCTCAGGGCTCTGAGTTTCTTAATGCTAATTTTCTGGTAATTCCAGTAAAGCAAAACATACATTTTACAATACACCCCAGAGATCACTTCTGTGGCTCTGCTCAACAGGGGCACAGGAAATTAACTTTATTGGGTGGCATAAGCCAAGGAACCTTGTTGGCTAGGCTTACTTAAGCCCTTGGGCTGATAACCTAGTACCTACCTATGAACCTATGAACACGCGCTAATAAAGTTAAGGCATGCTTTGCGGAACAATTCATCTGCACACTAAATGAAAAAAATGCAGTGGCATATCAAAGATTTTCCATACATATAGCTATATGGGCATAGTATATTCACTAACAAAGTTCTACAGTGAAAGTTATTACAGTTATTACTCAGCCATCCAAACTAGACCCCTTGATATGATCACTTCTGATTCTTAAGCTGTTTGGAAAACAATATAACGTGATCTTCAATGCAGAGGTTAGAAGTCTTTTACATTTCAACTAAAGGATAAGGTACATATAACAAAAATGGATAAAATATTAGTTAAAGGTAGGAAACTAATTTGATGCATTAAGTATTTGCTATTTCTTTTTTTTTTTTTTTGCTCAAGTAATTTTATTATTTTCCAACAACATATTGTAGCGCTTTTACAAATCCAAATGAATACATTTATAATAAACTATTTACAATATATACAATTGCCCTCCAATAAGGAAACAAACTGTTGTGAGAAATTAGCTACACAAAGTTAGAGAAAGCCTTGTGTTTTCATCATTTACACAGATAGAGATGTATCTGAATTAAGAGTCTCAATGAGAGAAAGTACTTTCACCCAAGGGTTATTAGTCCAGTTCTTAGGATATATTCTTAGCTCCTTAGTTTATATTTTCAATAATGCAGTTTCCTTCAGGAAAGTTAAAAAGTCTTCTATAGTTGGCATAGAGTAGGATTGCCCCTTCCTTGTGATGCATTTCCTGGCTACCATTAGCATGGTCCAAAGAAGATAAAGATCTTTATGGTTCATTACAATATTTTCATTTACATTCAACAGAATTAATGACTTTGATAAACTAAACGAATCTGTAAAAATGGCTTGAAGATAGTTACTAATCTCTTTCCAAAAATCCTTAATATAAATACAATCAAAAAAGATGTGTGACCAGTCAGCTTTACAATTCAATGAACATCTCCAACATATTAATCTTTGGAAGAGTTAAATTTGGCAATTTTATTAGGAGTGTAAAAAGCTCTATGCAGAAATTTCCAAGTGAAAATTTTCCAAATTTGTAAATTCGAGGTTAATTTAATAGAATACAAGAGATTTGTTTTATTTTCAACAGATAAATTTAATGAAGGTTCTCTGCTGATAAAATTCCAATAATTTTCATTGTGGTTGGCTTTATAGTTAATTATAATTTTGCAGAATTTTGATGTTAAGTTTGTCCAATCAAATCCATTATATAAAACGTCATGCATGAAAAATATGAGTTTAGGAATAGATATAAAAGAGGAATTGTCAATTATTCTGCATAGATCTTGGGCATAGGGTTGCAAGCTGTTGAGAGCTAGCCAATCAGAATTTGATAAATCATATAAACATTTTAACTGTAGTATATCCAAAACCAAAATTTTTTTATACAGTGGTACCAGCATGTAAAGTTTTTAGCTTCACAAGTGTTAAATGTATTTATATAAATTTTGTTTAAAAGGTTTTTAGTAGATCTGAAGGGGAATAATAACTCTAGCCATAATTTTATATCAATATTATTAGTCATAAAACTTCTAAATATATTGTAAATATAGTTTCCATATTTTATATTAGTAGGTTTAGAAGAATTATATTGTGAGTTGACACTAAGGATATGCCAACATTTATTATTTTGTTTGTTTAGTTGCAGATTTTTAGTTAATTTATTTTCATTTAGGAAGATAATGGTGTGTAAAGACTTCAGTGCTGACATGAATTTTGGGTCAAGCCAGCTTATGAATGTTTTGATAATGGATGCTTTAATGTAAAAATCTAGGTCTGGGAAATTAATACAACCCAATTCCCAAGGTCTTATGTGGTTTGAAAAGGCTATTCTTTTTCTTTTTGGGAACCAAAGAAAATTTATAAGAGTTTTATTTATTTCTTTTAGAAAATTTTTATTGGGAGTCATAAGAATAGCTTGTGCAACATAGTTTATTTTTGGGAGAAGAACCATCTTAATTAGTTGTAATCTATCTTCAAATTTAAAAAATAATTTGTTCCATTTTTCAATATGTGTATTTAAATTTTTCAACATATTGTTATAGTTTATTTTTAATGTTGAATCCATATTTTCACATAGTATTATCCCTAAATAATTTATAGAGGAAACCTGTTTTCCAATTAAATGATTTATGTTTAAGTGGGTATCATCTTTTTATTTAATAACATGAAAATCGATTTTGTTTTGCTAACACGAAGACCTGAAATATGATAAAAGGCATCAATTTGGAAGTCTAGCTCCTGTAAGGATTCTTCTGAGTTGATTAGAGTAAGAAGAATGTCGTCAGTGAAGAGCATTATTTTAGAATTACATTGACTATAAATGTCAATGCCTTTGATTTTAGGGTTGTGACGAATTATTGAAGAAAAATATTCTATTGCTAGTGCGAATAAGAATGGGGACATAGGGCAACCCTGCTTTGTATCTTTAGTAATTTCAATGGCTTCAGAAGTAAATGGACCCAATTTTATATAGGCAAGATTGTTTTTTATAAATATTTTTGATTAATGATATGAATTGTGTAGGAAAATTATAGGTTTCTAAGCCTTTAAAAAGATAATCCCATTTTAGCGAATCAAAGGCTTTTTCAATATCAAAAGCTACTATAAGGGATTTTTGATTGTCTCTATTTAGAATGTCAATAATAGTTAATATTCTTTGAATGTTATCATTGGTGTGTCTGTTATAAATAAAGCCTGTTTGATAATCACTAATAACATGTATTAGAGACTTTTTAATTCTATTGACCAGAATGGACATGAACATTTTATAATCATTATTAAGTAGTGAAATTGGCTTGTAAGAATTGCATTGATTTGGATCTTTATCTTCTTTATTGATAGGGGTGATGAGTGAATATCTCCATGAAGGTGGAATTGTATTTTGCATATGAATTTCATTTAGAGATTTATGTAATATTGAGACTGCAGAGGAAGGAAGTAATTTATATAGTTAAATAATAATTCCATCAATTCCAGGAGCTTTATTGTTTTTGCTTTCTTTAATTTTTTCAGTACGTTCTTTAGGAGAGATTTGTTTTTGGATATCTAAGAATAGTTTTTCTATATTTTTTTTTATATTTTGGATACATCCAGATATAAATTTGGAATATTATGAGGTGAATCATTATTTCTAAAATGTTCTGCAAAATGAAATTTAAAGGTGTCTAAGATGTCACTTATATCAGATACTTTTTTATTATTTTTCCCTTTATGAAAGATGTTTATAATATTATTTTCAGAGTATTGTCTTTTTATTCTCATTACTAGGTTATGCAAGTGTTTTGGTGACACAAAAAAATAATTTAGTTTTAAATTTTCTAGAGCCATATTAGTCTTGTGAGTTAAAATTGCATTGTATTTTTTATTTAATTCCCCAATTTCTTTTTTTTTAGTAATTAAGTCCAATAAATCATTGGAATTAGTTTCTATAATTTGCTTTTGGATATTTGCTAATTCAGATTCCCATTTTTTTTATTATCAAACCATGTTATACTTTTACCATATAAGTATGCCTTTAGAGTATCCCAAAAATAACTATATTTATATATTTTGCATAATTAGTGTCTAAGAAGAATTGTATTTCTGAATCTAGCCATAATTTATATTGTTTCAATTTTGTAATATAATCTGGGATTCTTTTTGTGAAAGTTAATCTCTTAAAATCTATTTGAACTTTAAGAATAAGTGAATTGTGATCAGACAGAGGACAAGGAATTATGGAAAAAATATTTATTTTCATTCTCAAATCTTGAGATACAAAGATTGCATCAATTCTTGTTTGGACATTAAATCTGTGATCACTATGTGAGAATACGAAAGAGTTGTTCTCTCTGAAACTAAACGTATCAATTGGGTTTAAATTATGAGTCCATTTCTTAATAGATTTCCCTATGGGAGTAGATCAAACAGGTCTTGTGTTAGTAGTCTCTGAATTGTCCAAAATACAGTTAAAGTCACCTCTTATTATCAAATTAACTTTGGCTACTCTATTAATATGGTCAATTTGTTTTTTGATTGTTCTCACTCCAATGCCAGGAAACCAACATAAGTTTACTAGTGTCCAGGTTCTATTACCAAATGTTAATATTACAATTGCTAAAAGTCCATCTTTGTCTTTGTAATTATAGATAATTTGTGGGTTAGTAAAATTTTTTCCATAGTATTAAGACTCCTCTAGTTTTTTTTTTTTTATAAGAAGAATTAGATAGTTTTAAATATTAATTTGGATTCCATATATGCTTATCATTTGTTTTAAAATGAGTTTCCTATAGGAATACCACTTGCACTTTATTTAGTTTTAGATATCTTAATAGATTGGACCTTTTCCTTGGATTATTTAATCCATTAATGTTAGAGAAAGTAGAGTTAAATCCATCTTATTTGTTTAAGTTTATAATGTATGTGTAGTAGACAAGAGTGTATAGTGCTTGAATCAGTCAAAATCTGTGTAGCATTCTTGCAAGATTTATATCCTAAAGTCAGATTGATGTTTCCTGGAAAAAAACACAAATTTAACAAGTATTGAGGCCAAAAAGGAGAAGAAAGGTGTGTAAAGTGAAATATTACATGGAAATATGTAAATAGTGACTCTAAATTCCCTCAAACAAACATGGAGTGAAAGACACTCCTAATCTGGTAAAACAAAACTGTTCAACCAGATTAACCTTCATGTCTAAATGAAAATTAAAGAAAAGTGAAAGTTACGGAGCTCCAATTTATAAATTCTGGAGATTTGTTATTTCCAAGTAAGTAAAAGAAAAACAAAAATCAGTCAAATCAATAATATAATTATGAGTTTAGTGTGAGAGAAAAATAATTACTATTATTTAAACAGAGGGAAGTTCATTACAAAATAAATAGTTCCTATTATAAGATCGGATGTAGTGAATAGATCTTTTGTCAAGTGCTATTAAACTATACTTTGCAAATGAAACATTGCCACTAAATTAATAATATTGGAAAGTATTAAGTAGTATAACTCTTTCTTCAATTATACATCATTTAATTTTCAATTGCATTGCTATTGAAATTTGTAAACTAATATAATAGCAAGCAGAAGTTTTTTTTCTAACATTTAGAAGATGAAAAAGTCAACAAAAGCATTCATTAATGAATAAATATGACAATACTGATGTGTAAATACATTTTGAGGAAGTGAATAATAAGAATTATTTAACCAGTACAATAAGTTCAAAACCTATAAAAAGTTTCAGTCAAATGTAATAATTTAACAAAGTATCAAGTTCTCTGAATAGAGTATTAAATATCTAGTAGTAGTAAGGAGGACATATACTAGAACACTAGTTTTACCTACGTTTTGAACATAAAGCTGTGAATATCTTTTCAATGTTCTATTTTTCAAACTATCTAATTAATAAAGACAAATACTATCTATTAATAAAAAAATAAAAAAGAGAATGGCATCACATTTCTGTTGGTTTAAGTCTGGCTTGTATCACAAAAAGCAGCATATACATAAATATTAATATGTCTCAGACAAATTATTTTTCTGTATTTCCAAGCAACTTTAAAACAGATCTGAACTTCAGATTCCCCAAACCTAAAATATTATATTATCAAGCTAATATTTAAAGTATAAAGAACATAATTATAATTTGCAGAATTTGTTATTATAAATAAACTAAATTCATGGAAAATGAAGGATGAGAAACATATATACCTATGATAAGTACTGTCAGTAAAGGGTACTATTTGTTGCTTGGTACAGATACAAAGGAAACAGTTCTGCATAACTTGGTTCATAATAAGAGGATCAGTTCTACACTATTAAGCATTTTTAACATGCCTTACTTTTTCTGTAAACAATCAGAAAGATATGTAACTTGACATACTGCAATTGATATTTTATACCTTACACTGTTTACCTGAGTCATTGATCAGTAACATCATACTGTATACATATATGTGTGTTATCCCAGAGTTTAAGAGAAAGTAATTGTGAACAAGTTAGATTAATAAGAAATGACTTGTTTGTCCTAAGTAATGAATGAGTTCACAAATGCAATAACACATCTGGTAATGCATATAGTAGGCTATTTAGATACATACGTGTGTCTCTATTATGTTATACTTCCCAGAGCAGGATTTAGAAACAGTATTCACTTTATCTATTGTACAACTCCATGCACTCTAACAAAATACTGTAACCCAAGTTCTTACTTTTCCTCCGAACAAACTCTAGCTACATAGTATTATGTCACTTGTTTTAAATAATAAAACAACTACCAAATGTACAGAGCTTAACTTTCAACAATCTCTGTCTTCAGGAATCAGAGTCCAAGAGAGTAAAAAGGGGAACAGAAAGATGAATGCACCGATAACATAATCTAGATATCGACGAACCAGTTTAATTATGTATAGTAGACAAGGGCTTGCGGTTTGTGCAAACTGTCAGGTTCTAAGTATGATTATTTGAAACATTTGTTGTATATTACAATGGTTATCAAAGGTAGAATCTAACTGTAGGTCTGCTTTGATGACATGCATGTAAAGAACTATGCTATTAGAAGCCAGCAATTTTAGCTGATACTACTAAAGCGTATGAAATACGCAACCGAGAGTTTCAATTAGTGATCGGGAAGAAGCAGGGATTTCCAAGTGATTCAAATGCTTCTCTTTTTCTTTTATCTTTATATTTTTTTTTTGCCCTTAAGACTCAGTGAAATATCTACTAACAAAACAGAAGACGGTGACAAGTCCATGAAGGAAAGTTTATGGGTTCTAAAGAAAGGACCAAATTACATATTATATGTAAACAAGTGCTTGAGAATGATGGATCCACGGACTCCTGAGATGCCAAAGAACCACCAACGAAAACCAAACCACTAACAATTTGGCTATACAAGTGCTGTACAAATGCACACCAACCACCAAGTTGGCTTTAAAATTTTCTTTTTAATATTCCTTGTTAAGCGCTTTCACCCACAAGGATGTGGGCTTCATCAGAACAACTCAATGCAAAACTGTTGCAGTTTAAATACTGCATTTGACGCCAATTCAAGATATATTTAAAGAGACAAGTGCGCCCAAAATTTCCATACATAACATAATTCATACAGTTCATTCAAATTTCATTTCAAATAAGTGTATGCAGTTCATTGTTCAAATTGAACATCCTCTATAGTCATCTAAAGTATAAAAATGTAAAAATATATGCAAACATTTGATACTGGTAGAAGTGGACCACTACCAACACTACATTCAAATGATTGCTAACTAATGCATTATATTGACATTCTAATTTGTCTCACAAACAACAATACTTTACCCCCCTATAATAATCATAACGAACATTAAAATTACAATTAAAAACAAAAATAAAAACAAAAAAGTAAAGAAAATACAATAAAATGACAACCTTGCTGTAGTTGTTTGCATGAAGTTATTGTGCGACACCATCTATCCATTGAACTCACCATGTGTGTCACTGACAAGTGGTAATATATGAAAGTTTGGAATATACTTCAAAAATGCATGAGATTTTACATCTGTCAGGCAACTATGAAATTGTCTCTATTAATGAAATCAACATTGCGTATAGACGCATAGACATGCTTGTGGAGGAATTCTTCATATAGATAGTGCTAAGAAGCACACAAAAAAATGTGGTAGTTGTAATCAATGCCAGGCAATAAATGAGGAGGAAGGGATTATTTTGAATAATGTCAATAGGACCAGAATAAGATTTAAACAAGGTAATTGTAATTCCAAATTTGTCATATACCTGGCAAAATGCTGGACATGTCCAGGATACTATATAGGTAGACTGAAAGAAATTTCAAAAAATGTATTTATGCTCACCTATATAGTATCAAGAGAAAGGATGTAAATAATGCCCTATACAGACACATAGAGAGGTATGGGGAAGGGCATTGCTTTAAATTTGCCATTTTGGAAAATATTGTTTCAGACCCCAGAGGGGGCAATATTACGGCCATTTTGGCTTACATAGAATTATGGTGGCAGTTATTCACTGATGCCTTGACCCCACTGGGGCTTAATGATTATATAACTATTAAACTGTTATTATCCATTAAGTAAGTTTTGCATCATCTATTATTGAACACAAATATGGTTTTGTCAATGACACACATGGTGAGTTCAATGGATAGATGCTGTCGTACAATAACTTCATGCATACAGCTACAGCAAGGTTGTCATTTTATTGTATTTTCTTTCCTTTTTTGTTTTTATTTTTGTTTTTAATTGTAATTTTAATGTTCATTATGATTATTATAGGGGGTAAAGTATTGTTGCTTGTGAGACAAATTAGAATGTCAATATAATGTATTAGTTAGCAATCATTTGAATGTAGTGTTGGTAGTGGTCCACTTCTGTCAGTATTAAATGTTTGCATATATTTTTACATTTTTATACTTTAGATGACTATAGAGAACGTTCAATTTAAACAATGAACTGCATACATGTATTTGAAATGAAATTTGAATGAACTGTATGAATTATTTTATGTATGGAAATTTTTGTCACTTTAAATATATCTTGATTTGGCGCCAAATGCAGTATTTAAACTCAAACAGTTTTGCATTGAGTTGTTCTGTTGAAGCCCACATCCTTGTGGGTGAAAGCGCTTAACAAGGAATATTAAAAAGAAGATTTTAAAGCCAACTTGGTGGTTGGTGTGCATTTGTACAGCACTTGTATAGCCAAATTGTTAGTGGTTTGGTTTTCGTTGGTGGTTCTTTGGCATCTCAGGTGTCCATGGATCCAGCATTCTTAAGCACTTGTTTCTTTTGTATCTAGTTGACAGAACATATTATATTTACGTAGACTTGTAACGGGCAGGATATGAGAAAGCCAATGATACTGTATGCCACTTGAGCAGAGGCATATTTCATATTACAAGGAGAGACAACATTTTTGTAATTTTTGTTTGCTCGAGGCTATATTCACAAACAGGAAGTGACAGTAAACTGTCAGATTAGAAAGTTAAGACGCTAAATCAATAAACGTTTAGTAACCAAAGTCAAAACTATGATGCTTTATATTAAATACTCTAAAATAACAGTAATTCATTTCAGAATCCATTAATAATATGCTGTACTAAGTAGCTAAATAAAGCCTGTAGTCTCATGAATGTAGGGTTTAGGTTGTCTAGTAGGTACTTTCCCTTTAAAATTGTCTCAGAGCTAGCCATGTAAATGCATGTTGTGTTACTGCTTATCAGTTTCCTTTTTTTTTCTTTATTGATTCCTTTTCTACATACTAACGTTGGAAGGTGAATGAAAACCAGTTTGCTTCGCCTCCCCTTCTTCCCACTCAATGTTTCATCTCTAAAGGCATTCGAACATTAATCAGACTGACAAGAAGACCACAGGATGGATCAGTATATTAAGTGCATTATCAATGGGGTGAAAAATGCTGTAATCACTTCCAGCCATCTCCTTGCTTTCTGATACACTCAACATATGCAGCGTAATCTCACACCCATTGCCTAAAACGTTTAAGTGCCCAGTCTATAAGACTGCTCGCAACAGTATCCTGCCCAAACCAGCAAAACAATTCAACTAGATATACCCTTATTATGCTAGCTGTATAATTTCAAAGATGCATTTATCAGACCCAGCACACTAATTACATCTCTTGAAAGGCAAGACATTGGAAGGATATGTAAAGATTTCTGTCTATATTTTCTGGTGTGCCTATAAATCTTGCAAACTGTTCTTTCACGGCAAAACAATGTACTAGCTGCATCGTGAGAGGAGAGACAGAACACAGTGTGGAATCTTGAATGTGCAGCAACAGAAATTGAGTAGTTTTTCCTTAAGTTAACTACAGTGACGCCGAAGTGAATTACTGTTTGAAAGAATTGGTGCCATTGATTATTAACTGTGTGAAGTAGTGCCAGATGGTCAATAAGCGCTCGAGATTTTTTTTAAAAAAAGGTGTATGCATGTGCGCTCATAGGAAGCCATTAAAATATGAAATGTCAATGTTTTCCATTGAATTATTAGTGCCCTATGCCAGAAAAAGGTTAATTTTTAGATAGAAGTGAATTAAATAATCAAATTATAATAGTCTGAGTTAACTCTAAACATTACCTGAAGTGAATACTAAATAACCAAATCATGTAGGAAGTAGCGCAATGCAGTATATTTTAAAACATTTTGTAATGATGTGCATTGGTTTGTGAATGAACTAAAGATAAACTTTAATAAGAGTAACCCTTTGAGTGTGAGTTTTGAAGAAACAATTTACTAAAAACATTTGTGAAGATGTTCACTCTGTTCACCTATTATATATGACTAAATAAAATGATACGATAAGTAACATTTAAGCCTGGTTTTCCTCATTTGCTATGAAAGAAATGTAACTATATTTCTAAATGCCACATTAATTATAAAAACACTTTTCATTGTCAGGTATAATTACCAGACTTGTGATGAATATGTTACAGAAAGTATAAGTTTAAGAAAAAGCATAAAAGTCACAGAGTAAATAGTGAATGTAATAGGTAAAATACATACTTTTTGAAATGAAGTCCAGACGTCTATATCTTTGTTGAATCTTTAAGAGATTTGGAAGACTGCATAGTTTTAGAATCAGTTCTTTGTTTCTTTTCCATTACATCAGTCCAAGTATTTTTCTCTGAGGATCTTTTCAAATTGGTTGATACAGACCAGTCCATTTCTTCAGGAATTGTGATGATATTATCGTTTGCTATTTCTTAACATATAGCTTGATGTGCAAAGGAAATGATTGCAGTGGCAATGAAATAAGCAGCAGCTGTTATGAACAAGGACTGGTAAAAGCTGAAGATTTGTTACAACATATATAAGGTTGAAACAAAAAAACAGAAATAAAATGGAATTAAAATTGCTTTGGTAAAATGTTTGGGTGGCCATCAAAGTTTAACACTAAAATATGAAAAAATGAGAAGGGTGCTCCCCTCATGTTGTTGCAGCTGTTAGACATACTGCATGGATTGTGAATTAGTGCAAGAGAATAGGTTTTACATTGCACTTCTCAGCAATGCATCATAACAGATTTTTCAAATAAATTCAGTTTTTGAATATACTGCAAAAGTAGCAAACCTATCAATTTATCAGGGTCTTGGTAAACTAGCTTTATAGAGATATGCTGCCATAAAATTTGAGATAATATTGCAAAAAAGTCATCAAATTTCAAGCTGTGCAAATTGATAAACCATTGTATAAGCTGAAAATTCTTACAGGTGATTATATCAGTGTTAATGGCACGACTACTAACATAATCAAGGCTTTACAGCATGCAGCCTTACTCTGTTTTTAGCTAAATTTTATAACCTGAAAACACATCTATTCACTGTAAGACACGATCTTGCCCATATTTTTGGTCTTGAAACAAGGTCACAAATTCATCCAAGCACTGAAGTACACTATGCAGATATTACTTGCAGGTTTTATACAATATGTATATGTACAGATATTCTTGAACACCAGAGAGTAGAGAATATGCATATACAGTTGCTTCAATAACGGAACATTTTTGGTAAAGATAACTGAATCATAACTATTCATAGTTATTGCAGTAATTATATAGCAATCACAAAACAATAGTTTAACACAATATCTTCTGTGCTGAAGAATGACTAAGCCCATAATGTTATTATTGTTTGGTAAGGTGATAGAGAATTTCACCTATGACCTTTTACAGGTTGTTTTGAAAAGCTGCAACTTCAAAACATTTTTATAGTGACCCTAACCCATACAAAACTTATTAAAATGTCCAAGCAGACTATGGCCTACAAGGGTTTTATGGTACCTAAGTCATGTATGGAACTAGGAAGTGGTGCATATTTAGAACACTGTTTAGAAAACCCATACCTTTTAAACAGAAAGTATTTCAGGTGGTGATATCATGTCTTAAAGAGGCAGGTAAAAATATTGTGAGAGATGTAGCCAGAAATGCAGTGAGCTCCTTTACAGCATCCTACCATGACCACAGCAATAAGGCCAATAAAATAAGTTGACTTTATTAAAAGGTTACATATTCTAAAGAAAGAACATGTATGAAATGGATATCCAACTTGAAAGGTCATTGTAAATAAGGAAGTACAGAGACCTGTTTTAATCATAACTGGTGTGCTCTGTATGTTGGAAGAATGTACAAATTCAGAATACAGTCATTTCTCTCTACTAATGATTCAAATCAGTATAGAAGAACTGTCCTGTTCAAATCCTCCCCTTGTCAGACATAAGTGATAACTCACTCATGGAATTTTTCATTGTTATGAATAAGAAAGACTACATTGGGCTTTAGTAGCACTAGCTTATACGTGTCATATAAGATTACTAAGGCTGACCATAGCAAAACAGCTGATGGTGCCAGATTAAGCTTAATAAATGACAATGCGCTGCTGTTTTTAATCAGGTGTATCTTGTAGAAGGTAACCAGCTGATAAGCCAAAGTAATAGGTGCTACCTCTACAGAGGAATCGTTTAATTTATATTTAATTATAGTGGTGGCACAGTGTCAACAGACTTCTCACATGTGCTATTTTATGTGGACACTCCAAGATAACATGAAAGCATTACTCAGTGATCCACAGGAAGGCTTTAAAAGCATGCAACATTTACATCCAATGCACATACTATAGAGATGTTGGGATCAATTCTTGCTCACCTGTTTCTCCAGGACAATTTGGTTTTGAATGCTGTAGATGTTAAAAAGTCAACTGGTACAGAACAACAATAAGTATTGTTTTTTGATTGTGGATATTGCTGAAACGTGCAAGCTGCATATTAGGTCAGCAGCCATTTGCGGCTGCCCATTCCAAATACTCATTCCACTATGAAGGTTTAGAAGTATTCAGCATCAGAGCCTTACTTAGAGTTTGTAACCAAGAGAACCTATATCTTGGGTAGTTGTCTAAATTACTGGTGACGAGGTTCAGGATAAAACTTGATTCATTGGTGCAAACAGTAAAAAAAAATCCAATTTTAAACATTCTCACATTAACTTTATAGCCCTCTATGCTGATGATGAGCAGTTTCTGCTAAACTGCTGCCACTTGATTTTGCACTGAGCAATACTATCAAAGAATTCAACAATCTGATTCCTGGTATTTGAAGATACATGAAAGTGAACTGCTACCAATTCGCTTTGAAGGATTTTGTCAAGTGACATTTTATTTGCTTCTGATCTTAGACCTGACTAGTTGCTATGGTAATTATCTACTAGTATGGACTGATAATCTAGAAGCTGAGATACAGTTTGTACACTTCCTTCCTACTTCAGTAAATGTTATCATATGTGTATTTCATAAGGACTACACATCTTGACCAAGCTCATGTGTACGATGAGCAGAGATGAGCAGGTCATTTGTTATTCAGGAAACAGCAGTGAACATCATGTCCAGCTGCAAAACAAAAGTTAGCTGAAGAATATGTTTATCAGAATATGTTGAGCTGTGCTGGATGCTAATGAAGCAAAACAAAATCATGGAGTGATTTAGGAATGTATAAAACACACTCAAACATGTCACGCTTGCTTTCAAGCATATGCTGGAATGCAACCACAAGAATACTTTAAAAGATGTTAGGTGTTGCCACAGCCATTGTAAACCTGTATCTGTAAGATGCTCTAATAGAAGGTGCTTCTTCTCATGCCAGACATTATGCCACGGTCTACGTGAAACTGAAATAGTAGACCACTGCAGATTAGGCAGGGACAACATATAGGAAAATGCACTCATGTGCCTCCCCATTTGAGGCCCCATGGTAATTGTGGAGAACCCATCCCAGTGGATACTAAGAAATGTGTAGCTTTACATATTTGAGCTGCAGGGACTTTTCAGAGATATGCAGGGGACAGAGAGGGAGTTTCACAGGTGCATGCAGGGCTAGCCACCCAGCAGTGTAAAAATTGTCTCTAGATGATTGTCACCATTGAAGTGACACTCTGACCCCATGTGCAAAAATGGGAAATAGGGGTTGTAAATAGATGGATGGATTCCTCAAGAATACTCCACCAGGTCCACAATACAGTGCTTCAACTTGCGGGGGGAGCATATATTGTTTCCACCTACTCCAGAAGAGAGAGCAATCAAACTTTCTATGCAATATCCAGTTTCCCTGGGGTATTGGCAACATACGGCACCTACATTGAAATAAAGGTCCCAAATGGAAACTTTTAAGGAGGTATGTGAACCATAAAGGATATCACTCCATCAGTAGTGAGGTGGTCTGTGATGCACAAAGTATCATCTACAATGTGTATGCAGGCTACCCAGGCAGTTTTGGTGATTCCCTCATATAACCATGTGCAACCACTACCAAATGTTTGCAAGGGGTGGTATCCCACGAGGATATCTAGTGGGGGATTCTGGATCTGTCCTAGAACCTTGACTCATGACTCATATGAGAAAATCACACAACCCCACTGAGTACATTTACAGTATTGTACATGTGTAAACTAGAAACACGATACAGCATGTACTTGAGCTGCTCAAGTAATGGTTCTGCTGTCTAGATATATCTGCAGATGCTATGCAATATGACCTGACACTTCTGCCAAAATAATGACTGTATGAGCCATCTTACAGAATATTATACTTAGAAAACAGTTGCAGCAGGGTGCCCTAGTACATTGACCACAGTTCCCAGCACCACAAGCTGTGGCAGCTGACACAGATGTGGGGTCTGATGAGGAGCCAGCAGCAGGGGATGATCATGGCATATGGAGGTGGGCACAATATGCCACTGCACTGGCTAAGAGGCAGTAAATTGCTCCTACACTCACCACTTGAGTAGCATAAGAGCAGATACAAAATGTAAGACTGATGCATGCAAACAACTCTGACTTTGCTTACCCATTCACTTGCCGACTATTGTAAAAATCAAACGTAGGCAACCCAAGGCTAGGAAGTTCCCAGGAGCAGTAGCAAAGGTATATGATCATCCTGTCATAAACGAATTCTATAATACATAAACAGAGTAAAAGGAGAGTAATACTCATGATGCCTACACAAAATATCATAACACTAAATGATAAATCCAGTAAATATAGACACTAATGATGCATCCATACAAAAAATACTATACTTACCTATGCACTTCCTGGTCACTCTGTGCATCAGGCATAATCAGCTCATGTCAAGCACCCCACAAGAGGGCAGGGCAGCTCAGCATCATCTGTGCAGTTGGGTGAGCAGGATATCCTATACAAATATGAATACAGAGAATAAGTGTAAGTTAAGACACAAATAACAGTTTCAAGTTGTGTGATACAAAGAAGCGTTTTTGCCAAACAATGTATTGCCTGCTCAGTATATGTAGAAGAAGTAATCAGTGTAAGTACGACACCCCTCCAAAGGGCAGGGCATTCTCAGCATCCTTTGCACAAGTGTTTGAGCAAGCTATCCTAAACAAATACTACTACTAATGCAGACTAAACAGAAATAAAAAATGATAATGTAGCCACAGGAAAATAACACCTAACCATGCATTGGATGACAACTCTGTGCATCTAACATAGGCAACTCTAACTCAGAGACTGTGTAAAGGGTTTGACACAGTCAGCAACAGCACAGTATCAAAGGGGTTATAGGAGGGCATGTCTTAAACAGAGGAGCGGCATGAGTGTGAGAGATGACATAATATCTAGTGTGAACTCTCTGGCCAGCATGTCCACATGTGTTGTCCATTCTGATGTGTGTGTGTGTGAGTGTGTGTGTGTGTGTGTGTGTATGTGTGTGTGTGTGTGTGTGTGTGTGTGTGTGTGTGTGTGTGTGTGTGTGTGTGTGTGTGTGTGTGTGTGTGTGTGTGTGTGTGTGCATGTGTGTGCGTGTGCATGTGTGTGTGCATGTGTGTGTGCGTGTGTGTGTGTGTGTGTGTGTGTGTGTGTGTGTGTGTGTGTGTGTGTGTGTGTATGCGGTGTCATGGTCAATGTGAGGTGTAATGTATATGAGTCTGCCGGGACATAGCCACAGCATCTGTGCCAACACTATACCTTGGCATCCTGGACAGGTATCAACCATGCAAAGCAGAGCATCAATATCATCACAGACACCCATAACCATGTAAACTACCTCTGCAACTTCTATGACCTTAGCTAAAAGTCAGAGTAAAGTAAACTATGTCATTTGTATGAACTGTCATCACCATCATGTCCAAGGCCATTACCATGTAGACAACCATGTCTGGGTGTGGATACATCCACCATTGATGTAGCAGTGGAAGTGCAAATAATGTGGGAACAGGATCTGGAATGTCTATGACCACATCGGCTGATATCTGATGATGTACCAGCACACTGGAATAATGGGCACTATTACTTCCTCAACAGATGATCCAGACTAGACACTGCATGGTCCAGTGTATCATTCATCCTGTCCAAGGAGTTGCTTACACGGTTCATGCAGTTTCACAGGTCAGAATTCCTAACATGCAGTAGTCTTACTACTTTTCTGAGGCCTTAGTGGAAGTTGCCTGTGCCTCCATGATGGTCTGCATATATGTTGGATGTCAATTATTGACACACCAACCTCATGGAGTGGACAGTAAACATAACTTCTCTGAGCACATCTACCAACACCCCTATGTGGTACCTCCCACTCATAATGGTTGGGGGGAGATTCTGCATGTCCTCACCTTCTGGTACCACACTGCCTTAATCAACTATGACCTGTCAACCAGTCCACTTTCATATGGCTCTGTGTCATGGGTATGCATAGGCATACTGACTGGGTTCATACTGTTGAGAGGGGATGTGGGTGCCATGCACACTGTGTCCAACATACCCCCCTGTAGCCTCAAATTGTACCTGTTCATCACCACCATCATAGTTTGAGGATAATTTTCCTCCAACATCAGACAGAGGGAGGTCCATAGTGTTGGTACCAGACAGTGCTTCACTTGTGAATATACCAAAAAAAAAAAAAATAAGATAAAAATAAACACAATACCTATGCCAAAATAACTTAACCTCACATGGAAACCCTACACTCTCAGTGAGTAATACATATAACTCATACATTTAAGTAAACCCATGCCATGTGCAGATGGTCATTGTACATAAATGCCAAATGTACCTGGACACAATAATTGATAGAAGTAGTATAAACATTTAACTATCATTTGCAAAGTTTAACAATAAATATTTGAATGGCACACTGGGACATCACTAGTTAAAATCCTCTCAGTCTGTTCCATCTCTGTCCCCACATCCAGCCACGCACTGTGAAACTCATCTTTGCTCCCTGGAAAACTGATAGCTGACAAGAACTCCTCCACCTCAGTAAGTGGTGGTTCAGTAGACAGCCCACCACCAGTAGCCCTCTAACCCCATTCCATAACCTGTGCTCTGACACTAGCCTTTTTAATAATGTCACTGGCCCTAAGTCAGACTATTTGGAATACATGGCCTTAGCCAACAACAACACTGACTTTGTCAATCACCTGTCACCAGCCACAGTCACAGAAGGGTTTTTGGGAGGAATGTAAATCAAGGGGCCTCCACCATAGAGAAAGGAGGCTTCCATGAGGATTAACCCATCTTACTTTTGGATTTGGAAGACATATCCCCATTGTGATGGAATGAAAAATGGAGACAACTATGCAAGTTTTCACATATGGTAGTACAGACCTTTATAGTTAAGGATCAAAATATATCAGTATGCAGTCAGTGAGTAGGAAACAGTCAAAACAACACTGCAAACTCCAAAGAGCAAAACATAGTACAACATTTAACATAGAGTTAACCTGTGCAAATACAACCAGCACTGTAATGCACCCCCCCCCCACAAATAAACTGCACAACATACAATACCAGATACAGAAATGTACACCTACAAAGCACAGAAAACATCATACGCAAAGAAATGATATGTGGAATATGAGAAAGGCTAAAGTTTTAGCATGTTACAATAAAGAAAATTTGTACACATGAATGTGTATATTGCCTCACCCATATGAAGGGCATTCCAGATTACATGAACAGAATTTATTGAAACACTGCAGGTAGACAGCACACATTACAAATATTTATCAGCATAATAAAAACAGTTATGTGGAAGAATACATAAATTAAAATACTTCATAGACTGTTCTTCCAAGCTCTATAGCAAAAATATTGTCAGTATTTATGTGGGGCAGAACTTGAGAAATGAGCCAATTTCCTCTAGCATGATGGAAGTTCCATACCCCACATTGTGTTTATAAGGTGTAGATTAACCTCTGTGAGCAAATAGAATATGTTAATTAGGTCTCAGTTCATTATTCTGTCTGAATCATTCAATATGCACAATGTGCTATGGAGATAAACAAGGTTTTGGCTTCTACACAATGCACATGCCAGAGCAGTAAAACAACGGGGATTATGACTTTTGCCTAGCAAATGCTAAATAATTCCTACCTTCTACCAACTTTCAGACTCCACCATTACTAAATATGCTATAGTTCTGACCCCTCAATCACTACCAGTTTACCACAAGACTCTCTCCTTGGAGACCTCCCCTTTAACGTTCTCACTACACCCTCCACACATCCACACAACAGGTTTTCCTAATACAATATGCAGATGACTCCACACTTATATACACATCTGACAACTTGGCACATCTCAAAACAATTACTCGGGAAGTTTTAACAGCCATAGAAACACAACTCATGCTCAACCCCCTCCCCCAAAAAAAATATTTTTCTCCCCAAAGCCTTCTCTCATGAAAAAAAAAAATCCTCTCTCTTAAAAATACAACCATTGAGGTTCTCATAGAAAATTGTCAGGGATCATAGTGGATGATAATCTCAGATTTGACCTGCATATACAAAATGGCATTAGAAAATTACCGAAACTGGGGATGCTTTACAGATAAAAAAAACAAACAGTTTAAGTAAAATTAAAGTTGTCACTACTTACCTCTTCCTCTCGCTTCTTCATGGCATTCCCATCTTTACTAACCTCCAGGCCTCACAAAAATCAAAACGTGAGCAATGGTATAATAAAATAACTAAATTTGCAACAAATACTCCTTTAAGAACCCATCACTGTATATCAATAAAAAGCTCAAACTGGTTAGAACTACTATATCAACTAACATATGCACATCTTCTTACCACATATAAAATTTTTCAGCATCCATGTTTTTTCCAGCCATAAATGCCATTCTACAAAACTATGTTCCCAATCTATCATTATGATCCAATGATCAAAAACTCCTCTCTGTCCATAAACATGTCAAATCTGCTGAGCATGGTCTGTACTCATACCATGTTGCTAGGGCCTAGAATTCCTTACTTGTTTGCATCAAGTAAATACCTTCTCTCCACTTCTTTAAAACCACTTGGAAAGACTTGTTAGCCAAAATCTTGGTCTTGTTCTTGTTCAACCCCAAGATAAATTATATCCCTAAATATGAACACGTACCTATTCATACCTTACACCTCCTCATCCTCCCTTCTCCACTCACTTCCTCAATTCAATCAAGTTCCCTCTCCTGACTCTCTAAATAAGCCATATTTTTTTCTCACTTCATATTGCAATTCCTGTTTGATTTATACTAACTTACCTTTAATTTCTCTATAAACTGGCTAAACTTTCTGTACATATTAAATCATTTTCATATAAATTGTATCTATTTTAACCAATGGCTTTACAGTATGTCTAATCTGGTATAACTATTTATATTTTGTATTGTTTGTGAAGACTGTGAAATTATTCTTCTTAAAATGTGTTTGCAATACTACGGAGCTTTTCTTGCCAGGGCCTCAACTGAAAATGGATACCGAACCAACCAGACATTACTGATAATCAAATGTCAATAAATAAATAATAAAGTAAAGCCTTGCAGGTGTGCCTTATTAGCTGTACTGGTCAGTCGATGAATGTGTTAAAAGTCAGTGTGAGGTGTGTCAGACAAGGAAGTCTTACAAATAGTTTTAAGTTATACTCATGTTGAAATAAAATTGAACCTTGATTCACATGTCCACATATTCTAATCTGCATGTGACATGGCTGTGCACCCATCTTAGACATGGGATGAAGATGGCTAACAATGTGAATGCTGTACACAGCACTGTGAATGTGGATGAAAACTAAAGTATATATACACCTTTAGAAACATATTATGTTTGTGCCAAGCTTTAAGATATTCCTTGAGCAAAGGTAGTAAAACTGAATAATGTACAATGTTATGAGTAAGTGCGCTTTGCAAAATGTTGTTTCTACCTTCACATTTATTGTTATCCTCATGTCTCTAATAATCCCAGTAATATAACTGTACTGAATAAACAAAAATAAAAAAATGTGGTACTATGACTGAAAGATAAGCACTCATTTCAGAAGTACAATGATCTGCATGCGTAGTCATCTTTCTGCTTTGTGTTTAACTGTTCATGTAGTAGAATGTGTTCCTGATATTAGTATCCCATTGTAAGACCATAGATGCAGTGTTACAATGCTCTGAAAGTGTTGTCTAAGTGACATTATGGATAATTAGTGTACACGTTTTAATTGTTGAAACACAAAATTGATAAATCAGTATACTGAATGTTATCAACATATTTTTTTCTCTTCATCCATTGCATGAAGTTTAGCATTGCACATCTGTGACAGTCATCAATGTCCTTTAGGCAATGGCAGTTTGCATATTATTGCAAGATCTCAAAATATTAATCTGAATGCACAGGCTTATCCATCAGTCATGCAACAAAACTGCCATTGGCAATCTTTGCTTAGCATATCAGACATGGCTGACTGCAGAAATTACTTTTTACTTGCAATTGCCTGAATGACTTCATGTTTTAATGAAGTATATATTGAATGAAAGTGCAATAGCTGCAGGGTTTTAATCCACATAACAGATAGCATACTTGTATACTTTTATGTGTCATTATATATGTGATCTTTTTTGTTGTTGTTGCTGTTGTTAAATTTTAATATAACCTGTACTTTCAAGATGCACATACAATTTATGATAGTAATGTTAAAATATATTTGCTGACTGTGGTTGATAACCTTGATAATGTTACTTTTTTGTCAGTCAGAGTGTTTAAGTTAGGAGCAATAATGATAATGATAATAATGATAATAATGATAATAATAACAATAACAACAATAATAATAATAATAATAATGATACTTCAGCGTACATGCTGTGGAATGAATGGAATCTGTACAAATAAATGATAAAACATAAGTAGCAAGTTACTAATGTAGTTGAACATGAAGAGCACAACAAAACAGCGTGGGGAGCATGCTTTCATACTGCCTCAGTGAATATATGTAGTCTGATCAAATATAAATAAACATGTAATATGCTCGGCAGCACAACCTCTCATGTACAGTCTGTATGGTCCTTTCCTAAGTGTTTGGCCTCCCATAAATGTCAATGTGATGATATGCCAAATCCCAGCATAGCCAGCTGGGGTGTTGTTAAGAATGATATGTCCTTTGAATATCAAACTGATTTATACACGATGTTTCCGTTACAAATGTATTAGAACTGTATGTCATTTGTATATCAGACAGATTTGTACAGATGTTTGTGCTGAAAATGTATTGGCAAGGTTTGTTGTGTTAAAATGTAGCAACAGTGCACCCTGCTGAAATGAAAAGAAATGTACATGTGTTTTTGCAACTGAATTAAATGTATACGTTTTAATAGAGGAAGATGGGACAGCAAAGGTTAACTTTAAAAAAAAGGGAAATGTAAATAAGCTGTTAAACCATCAAAAATGGTACCCCACAGTGCTGAATAGGACTGGAGATGATAGGTCTGGGAAAGAGCCTTTGTACATTAGCTCAGTGAACAGAGGAGAGGCCCTAGGCACTGCCATAAACAATTGGATGTGTATTGTGACCATCTATGCTAAATTCTTGTCTCAGCTTCAAAGGGAATTACTGTGAGAACTTAGAGTCAGGTGACCAGATGAGGTCATTCTGCCAGCCCTATTGGAAATTATTTTTTAGATGTTAAAAAGAGAAATCTCAGAGTATTGAGTATTCTGCTTGGGAAGTCTGACTAGAAGGACCCTTACCCACAGCATATTGCCTTGCGGTAGCAAATAACTTAACAAGGGAATGGTAAGACTCTTTTAGATTCAGTCAGGAATATAGTGAAGCTTAGTTTAGAGACCATTTTTCTTTATTTGTATGAGTTTGTCCCTCAATGTTAATTTCAATATTTCTCTGATTTGAACACTGTGGTTTACTTTAAATATATATTCAATATTTTCTTGTTTTATTATTATTTATTATTAAATATATTCAAAAATGTTATTGTGGCTCATTCTTGTAGAAAGCATCTAAACTTTGACAGTATTTTTATTTGGTGACACTGTGTGGGACACACCAGAAGGCCTAGCCATCTTGGTGCACTACTACTATTTGTATTAGTATTAATATTACACAGTATAATTGGACACCCTTTGTTAAGGGCCTGAAAGTAGTTGATTGTGGAGTGTCTGCTGGCAGAGATAACTACCTTGTACTCTGGGCAGAAGGGGACAGAGCAGGTAAATCTGTGCCAGCTTTAACCAAGTGTGTGTGCGTGTGTGTGTGTGTGTGTGTGTGTGTGTGTGTGTGTGTGTGTGTGTGTGTGTGTAAAGAATCAAATCTTATAGTGTGTGTTCGTCATCTACCTGGTGCAGAGACATGAAGCAGTGGGTTTACAGAGAGGGTGCTGGAGGACTTGGCTTGGACACTTGGCTGAGGACCTAACCCTACAGCTGTACTAGTGGGGAGTCTTATTATTGACCTGGAGGGTGACAGATACAGAAACATTCAGACCCCAGGCTGAGTGTGCTCCCTGTGTACTCTTAATGGAAACTGTACTTGATGCTGAGAGGTCTGCATCTGGAAATACTGAGTGTATCCATTTGTATTCCAAGTGCACATACCTCTCCAGTGTCACTGGTGAGGATTTAGGCTCCATGATGACTGACCCAGTGTGGGGATGACACATATCATTGGCCATCACATATTGGTAGCAGTGGTAGGCATCACAGTCATTTAAAACACAAGGTGCATCACACACAGACAACAACTACAGATATAATTTCTGTGGTAATTTTCTGTGAGACAGTTGGCATTGCACACTGTCACTGACGGTAGAGAAATGCCAGTTCTCATCCTATGGCAAAAACTCAAAAAATAATTAAGAATGCCCTAATACTTCACCATCGGCTGCATACCTTAACTTGACATTGGTATGTGTCATTTAGCATTCAGAATATTATAACAATTAATGCAAGGAGAAATAATTGAACATAAAAGCACTTGAGTCTGAAATGATTACTCCATTGAAGGAAATAGTACAACAGTTGCATTGTTGTCATAAATTGAACAGGTCTTGCTTTGAGTAGTACCAAGTCAGTATACATATGTAGTACAGTAAATCAGAATCACATGATATACATGACCAGAAATATTATTCCCTGATAGGCATGATGACATATATACAGTAGTACAATATACTGTATATTTCCTGATGCACATAAAGATGTTGGTGATTTTACAAAGGTATATTGCCAAGCATGTATACATTTATAGTTCTCACCTTACACATTTCATGCTAAGTTTCCCTGTGGTGTTAACTTGTTAATATACAGAATTTGGGAGTTCACATCTCATTTTGTTATCAGTTCGATTCCAAGGTACTATCACTCATACTTTTTTATTTTGTGTGTGTAACCAAAGAATATCATAATTATAATTATTAATTATTATAACTATAATTACAAAGAATAAGAATAAGAGGCAAGATTACGTTGGTTTGGACATGTGCTGAGGAGGGATGCAGAGTATATTGGGAAAAAGATGCTAAGGATGAAGCTGCCAGGTAACAGGAAAAGAGGAAGGCCTAAGATAAGGTTTATGGATGTGGTGAGAGAGGACATGCAGGTGGTTGGTGTGACAGAGCAAGATGCAGAGGACAGGAAGAAACGGAAACAGATGATCCACTGTGGCAACCCCTAACGGGAGCAGCTGAAAGAAGAAGAAGATGTGTAACCAAAGAATCTCATAATACTGAAAGATAATATGCATACGGACAACAAAGAAGAACTACAATATCATGCAGGTGATCATATATTTCTGTGCTGGACTGTTACTCTTATGAATGTTATATACCATCTAGAGTGCATGTTGAGAGTGGGAACAATGTCAATTGAAATGCAAGTGAGATGTCACCAGTAACCAGCATGATATGGAGTCACTATGAAGCATACATGTACTGATCAACACACATGGCCAAGTCTCACTGCCATGTTTTTCTCCCAAAATATAAAGTGGAGAAATAAAACATATATTTAATTCTAGCTCAGTTCTGCACCTTCTCTACTGCAAATGTGGATGCTCATCATATTGATTACTACTGCAGTAACCTAGGCTATATGGATTATATTGAAACTATTAAACAGCTCAAGCTGAGCTGACTATGAGGCAGGTTTGGAAGCCAAGCCCTTCAGACCTTTCCTGCCTCTAAGACAGCCCAACACTGTGGAATTTTGAGGATCAACTGTCAGCTAACTCTGATTTATTCATGAACAGATAAGTTCCCTTAGAGGAAATTCTTCCACATTAAGTTTTTTGTGTGTTTATAGACACTTTCCTGGTTAGGAAAGTATTTTTAAGCTAGGAATTTGTGTTGTTATTGACTATCTCATAACTTAAGTGTTCTTTTAACCAGTTTACTTTTTTGCATGATATTTTAAAAGTTGTTTTAAAGTGTTCATAACTGTTTTCTATTTATATGGAAACAGTGTTTATTTTCATTTTGGGGCTGAGATAATGTATTAAAGTGCTTTGTACTATGCTTTTCTGAGAAAAGATTACTTAAGAGCTTTCTAAGTTTACCAACTTCTGCTCTTTAGTTTTTCCTGGCAAAGAAGCACCATTTTGGCTTGCCCATGGAACAAACTACCAGTCTTTCATTTGGACTTTCTTCCAGCCGCAAAAAAAAAGTTAACCAAACAGCCCTTTCCACCAAAACAGGCTAGTAATTTGCATCAGCCCCAAGTGAATGACTCTGCTGTAGCCAAAGCTGGTTCTTCAAACTACTCATCTTTTTACCCAGATCCCTCTCGTGTTGTCCGTACAGGGACTAGGGACTGGAGATTAGTCACATGATCTCTGTGGCTCTTGAATTCCCTTTCAGCGAACTTAGAAGATCCACTCTAATCAGTCTTGGGATAAGTAGCAAGTTAGGTGCCACTGCTGAGCCAGAATACTGTGCCAATTCCTGAGGAAGCTGTTGCTGCTATTAATAAATCTGTTTGCCCAAACTGTCCTGCCAAAAAGCACCAGTAAACAAAATATTTATCTTCTCCTGCTCCAGTTCCTCTGGGTAAGAGCAGTTTATTATGTCTGGCTCAGGGTGTTGTACATGGTATTGACCCTTCTTATAAAGTAGATTCTGGTAAAAGTAAAAGGGATTCCTCCTTTCCTGAAGAGGTTTAAGATTTTGAATCTGTAGAGGAATGTGGTGGGACATGTGACACCAGGGAAATACTGCCAGTCCAGCTATCTGGAATTTTGTAAATAATCATATGTCATTTATGAATAGTAATATGATTCATTAGTTTTTTCTTATAAATGTAAGAGAACTATATGTTAGGTATAAATTAAACTACTGGTGCAGAAGTGTGTGCAAAGCATTGAGCTAAAATGTAACCGCAGTTTACCCTACTGGAAAAGAAAAGAAATGTATATAAACTATATACCTATGCAAATGTATGTTTTAATAGTAGAAGTTGTAACCTACAGAGTTAACTTACAAAAATTCAAGAAAATAAGTTGAAATTAAAAGTGCTTTACGATGTGCTATAAAAAGTAGTTTCAGTGCAGCAAGCAGACACAATGTTTACAGATAGTTTCTTTCTATTGTTTTGGAGAGAAGTAATTACTAAGTATAAAATGTAAAAGTATTTAATTGTTTTACGACTTCCAGTTATGAGCAAACATCTGACAGATATGAATTTTTCACAGAGAAATATTAACTTTTGTTAAGCTTCTGTTAGCCTGGGGACTGAAGGCAGGTAACAAAGAGTGATGTCATTCAGGCTAACCCAGCAATAATGTTTTGATATTAATTTGGGAACTCTCTCAGAGACTGTGCATTTTGTGTCTTGTCTTAGACCTAGCAAAAACATCCACGCGTCTGCATTTGCCTTGCTCTGTAAGTAAGTCTAAGGTACAATGATATCTCTTAGATATAGATAGGCATATACTAAAGATTAGTTTAGATATTTTCTGTATTTATTTGAGACTGTCCTGCAATGTTATTTTAAAATATTTCTTGTGATTCTGAAGTTTGTAGTTACTGACTTGTTTGAGTATTGTCATATTGTCTTGTTCCTTTATTATTTATTATTAAATATATTTAAACCTTTTAATTGTGATTGGTTTGTTTAGAGATATTTAAGCTCTTAGGGTACTTGCATATGTATTTGGTGACATTGTATAGGCCACTCCAATAGCCTTAGTCTTTGTCACACTTACCATTTAGATAATAGTGACATTACACAGTAGGATTTGACACCCTTTGGTAAGAGCCCTATAGTAGCTGATAAATAAAAGTGGCTGGTGGCAGCTGGTACTACCTTATAGGGCAGAAGGGGGCATAGCTAGTAAACCTGTGCCAACCTTTCCTAGGTATGTGTGTGTGTGTGTGTGTGTGTGTGTGTGTGTGTGTGTGTGTGTGTGTGTGTGTGTGTGTGTGTGCGTGTGTGCGTGTGTGCGTGTGTGCGTGTGTGCGTGTGTGTGTGTGTGTGTGTGTTTGTATGTCAATCAAATATCAAAGTGTGTGTGTCTCAGCTACTTGGCAGGGACATGAAGCACTGGTTGGACAGAGAGGGTACTGGAGGTCTTAGCTTGGCCACTCGGCTGAGATCTTAACCCTATAGCTGTGCCAGTGGGGAGTCTTACTGGGGATCTGGAGAAAGAGGGAGAAACCAGCCCAAGACTGACTGTGATCTCTGTGTGCTCTTAAGGGAAATTGTACTTTAATGTGTATGTACTTGTCATCCTCTAATGTGTACTTCCCTCACTGGTGCTAGTGGTGAGGATTGAGGCTCCTTGATTACTGAGCCAGTGCAGGGGCATCACAGAACATGTGCATTTTTTTCTCCTCAAGTTTCTGATTCAGATTCAGAGAAGAGCATAGTAACTAAATCTCCCTGTGTGAGATTCTCTTTCTCTGAGACTATTTCCAGAATATGCTGGTATTTTCAATGGGACAACACTCAGTTTTCCTGGTCCTCAGAAAATAGTGTGAGCTGTTACAACTGGAATTCCCAGAACCTTCACCCATGCTCCCAGTGTTGTTGTCATTAGAGGATATGTTTGCCACATCCTGTGGTTTTCCTGACAGTCAGACTGCTGTACCTAAAAAAGCAATAGAATGTGCAAAGTTTCTCAGTCTTTCAAGTCTTCTCACTCCAGACCTCATATTGCAAGTATAGTTTTAGTTAATCTAGCTACTGCCAAACATTTTATTAATAATAATCATTCTCCTGCAGACAAAGACAATAAGGGTATTGATGAGTTTGTGGGGGAAAAAAGTGTATGATTTTGAACTTTTGGTTTTAGAATTTTAAATTTTCAGGCCCGTATGCTACAGCTTATTCTAACTAATTGTGAAAAGTATGAGGAGCATTTTATCTGCAGTTCCCTCTTGTGATTAAAAAAAAAAATCTACTTCATGTGTTTAATTTCTTCCATTTCTCAGGTCACTATTCATTGTTTAAAATATAAAAATGATCAGCTTTAATAAGCAAAATGATCAGCTTTAATAATTGGCTTAATTACTGGTGTCATTCTAAGGGGATCCAATGTCTGTCTGCCTGGGATGACATGCTTGACAAGCCACGCTGCTTCTCAAGGGACGGCTTGCACCTGTCACCCCTGGGCTTCCGGATATTGGCAAAGGCTCTTGCCACCCCCATAGTGCCTTTTTTAGGCAAGGCTCAAATGATAAACCTACCGCCCTAGAAAACAAAAATGGAGAAAAACTAAGGGTAATACTGCTCAATGCCAGAAGTCTAAACCTCAAGATGCACGCCCTCGAAGCCCTCCTCAGTATGGAGAACATTGATGTCTGTGCTGTGACTGAAACTTGGTTCAAGGCTCCTGAGAGCACCCCAGCACTATCAGGTTATACCTCATATCATGCGTTCCGGCCCCAAAATCAGGACCAAACCACAAAAGGAGGGGGGAGTATCCATATTCATAAAGGATACCCACACCTCCAGGTTAGTGGCAATGCACGAAGCATCGGAGACCATCCTGGTGCAATTAACCATAGGTAAAACTGCCCTACAGTTTGTAGCATGCTACAGACCACCCTCTCAAACTCAGGAAACCCACACAGCCTTCCTGAAGACACTGGAGAGTATGAATGTCTCTCCAAACACCATCATATTGGGTGACTTCAACTACCCAAACATAGACTGGGAACATTACTCAAGCCCCAACACCCTAGCCCAAAGGTTCCTGGAGTTCATAAACTCAAATGCTATGGAAAAACTAGTCACCATTCCCACAAGAGGAGAAAATATACTAGACCTGATCATCACAAACATGGGGACAAAATGCTCCACACCGGACGTATATCCCTCATTGGTGAGATCAGACCATAAATTAATCTCACTGGAGATCCACATCCCGCCCCCAACCCCAGCAAAAAAGACCACAGTGAAGAACTTCTCAAAAGCAAACTTCACACTTCTTAAGATTGGAGTGGTATCCTTCAAGGCCCCCGAGCCAGTGGAAACCACAACCCATGCTGCTGAAACCCTTACAAATGCCTTCTACGAGCACCTCCAGGAATGTATGGATCAAGCAATCCCTAATAAAATCAAGACCCTTTCCACCAAAGGCAGGCACCCGGTCTGGTGGACCCCAGCCATAAACAAACTCTACAACAAGAGGAGAAAGCTACTACATGACAGAGCAAAATCCCTAAAAGGAAAGGCATCTCTGATCACTACTAGCAAAAAACTACGATCACTCATAAAATCATCCAAGGCCAACTTTGAGAGAAAAATCGCTAATGACACAAAAGACAATCATAAGGCCTTATTTAGCTATGTTAAAAACCTGGGTGGGAACTCCCAGATATGTTCAGAATTAGTCCAAAATGATACAAAAATCACTGAACCCACAGACATTTCCAACATACTGGCAGACAGGTTCAGTGCAAATTTCTCCCCTCCCTCCCCCCCAAAAGGAGAAATATCTATCCCACCAGAGTCTAGCCTCCCAAACATCTCAGATGCCCAGGTGAGAGCTGCTCTCTCTAAAGCAAAAAACACAGCATCAATGGGACCAGACGGTGTCCCCGGCTGTGTGCTACACTAACTCAATGAGGAACTAAACCCACACATAAGGCTGCTGTTTAATCTTAGCCTTACTACAGGATACATACCCAAAGAATGGCGTTCGGCAACTGTGGTCCCACTCCACAAAGGCGGTGCTTCTACGGACCCTGGAAATTACCGCCCCATAAGCTTGACGAGCCTTGTCTGCAAAGCTATGGAGAGGATCATAATGGAACTCATAAATAAAGACATTGGGGACCTACAGACACTGAATCCTACCCAATTTGGCTTTGTCAAGGGCAGATCCTGCCTCTTGAACTTGGTCGACTTTTGAAACAGTCACTAAGGCCATTGATGAGGGTAAGGCAGTTCACACAGCCTACCTTGACCTAGCAAAAGCGTTCGACACAATACCCCACTCGGGCATCATAGAAAAGCTCACCAGCTTAGATGTAAACCCATATGTCACAAGATGGGTTGCAAACTGGCTCAAGGACAGAACCCACAGGGTTAGAGTTGCTGGTGCCATGTCAGACTCTAAGCCGGTCACGAGCGGTGTCCCACAGGGCTCAGTCCTGGGCCCCCTCTTGTTCGGCATTTATTTTTCAGAAGTGCAGGCAAACATAGGAGGATTGTGGCTGACAAAATTTGCAGATGACTGCAAATTGGGCACCATAATTGACACTCCATCAGACACAGACATCCTCCAGAAAGGTCTCATAGAAATGGATAACTGGTGCCAGAGCCATGGCCTTAAGCTAAATGCCAAAAAATGTATAGTCATACCCTTTGGGAAAAACAAGGTAACCCCTAATTACCACATAGGTTGTAATCCATTAAACACGGAAGAAGTTATCAGGGACCTGGGGACCCAAGTTGACAGTAACCTCTCTTTTGACACTCACATTGCCAAAGTGGTTAGGAAGACCTTCTACATTGCCCACCTGATCATGAAGGGATTCACATCCAGATCAGGAGAGGTCATTGTACCCCTGTACTCTTCACTTATCAGACCAATGATTTAGTACAACGCCCCATTCGGAATGTACCTTACCCGACACCTGCAGCAGTTGGAAAGACCCCAAAAGTTCCTCACCAAAAGGATAAAGGGGCTCAAACATATGTCATATGCTGCCCAACTGAAGAAACTCCACCTCTATTCAGTCGCATACCATCTGCTCAGAGGTGATCTGTGCCTGACATACAAGGCCATGTCCAACCCGGAATTAATGGGCATGCTCCACCTCAAAAACTCCAAATCCACCAGAGCCACAAGAGCAAGAGACTTAAACCTCAAAACGGATATAAATAGGACATGCTGGAAGGACAGATTCATCACCCAGAGACTCCCTACACTATGGAACTGAATCCCAGTCCATGTGACGTAGAGCCCCTCACTGACTCTGTTCAAGAGAAATCTTGACGAGTGGATGGGAGATCGTAGGTTTACCCCAGGAATCATCTCTGTGTCACTGCTGGACAGAGGCACAGCAAACTAATGGGTATAGTATTCTCATCCTAAGGGGTGGTGAAAGCCACACACACTCTGGCTAGGCTTATAAATGCCCTAGGGCAGATAGCCTAGTATGAACCTATGAACCTATGAACCTATGTATTTATGACTCTATAGATACTGCATCTAAGACAGGTGCCACTATTACTGTGCTGAGAAGGCTTGCTTTGCTGCACTCTCACAACCTATCAGAAGATTTATAAAATGAGATTCTGATTTCTCCTTTAGCTCGAGATGTAGTTTTGGACCCTCCACTACAGAGGCTAACAAAAACATGATGGGAGAGATAAGCTGATTCTGGGAATCTCTCAGATTTTTCAGTCCTCATTTCTCACAGTTTTCCAAGGGATTTTCTGTTCCCTCATTCAATTTTGGCGAGAAGCAAAATAAACAGTCTCAGGGAAATGCTAGTAGGCAAGCATTTAAAAAGTAATGTTGGGAGGTTTATAACAGAAAGCAGAAACCCCAGAAGAAAGGACAATCAGATAAGGAAGAGTAACTATATGAGGGAGCTTGTTCATATCATGGCAGTCCGTTATCTACCCAGAAAGTCTAAATCTCCATTTCTCCCTATGGTGACAAATTATTTCAGACAAATGGGTTCTGGGGCTGATAAGGCAAGGATACAAATTACAGGGAGGAGCAATTCCTCCTTTATAGTTAGGTTCATAGGTTCATAGATTAGTACTAAGCTAACTGCCTTTGTGGTCCATTTTAAGCCTAAACAATTACCCCATGTGAGAATTAAATCCTGCACTTTGTGTCTGTCAGGAAAACACCTTAACCATTATGCCACCCTCCCACCCCTTTCCAGGGAATTCCACCACATCTTACAGACCAAATCCTTCTGTCCTACAACGGATTCACTTTGAATCATCGAATGTTCAGAACATCGATGCTCTGATCATCGAGATCAGAAGATCGATGTTCAGAACATCGAAGGTTCAAAATGAACCATAAATACAACAAATAAAACACAAACACTATGTTATGCAGGGGGGCTTCACCTCCCCGGCACCCCCCATGTAGAGGGCTGAGCCCCCCACACCCCCCCTACTTCAATATTCCAACTCCGAGATCGCACTATAGTGGGGTATGGGCAATCTCCCGCTTACCGCTATATGCGGTAGTGCTAAACGGGAGATTTCCCGTACACTACCTGCAATGCCAACACTCAGATGGCACACACACAACATGCAGGGCACCTTGCTGCCCTGCATATACACCCAACATTCCACAATCTCACTTACCTGGCACTTCCACTTTAAACCTTTGATGTTCTGAACATCGATGTTCTGGTCTCGATGATCCCTTTGGACTGTCCACTGGTCCAAGAGTGTTCAAAAATGTACATGTCCTGCCATAGACCATTGCAGCCTGCAGGGTATCCACATTTTTCATATTTAGACAATTTGCTTATCTTTGCAGAGTCAGTTTCACAGTGTCAGGTATGTCTCACTTGGGTAAGAGATCTCCTACACAAACTTTGATTCCAAAAGAACATTCAAAAGTATTTTTGACTCCATTACATAGGATTTTATTCCTAGGGTGTCTGCTAAACACACTTCATAACAAAGAGCTTTTCTTCCACAGGAAAAAAAAAGATCCCTGGTGGTTTAGTGGTGTGGATTTGTGCTCCTCTGGGATGTTTGTCAGACTTAAAAAGTACCTTGTGGTCATTAGCTTAGTACACACCTATGAACCTATAAATCTATTCCATGGGGTTTCCACTCAGACTTCTTCACTGTGGAAAATACATCAGGATTTTGGATGTCATGGCATCAATAATTCTCATATTACCTCTTGCAACACTCTTCATGAGAAAGATACAGTGGTATCTGAAGTCTCTTTGGACCCAATACCAACATCCTTTATCTTTTCAAATTCCAGTTCTGGTGTTTCTGAAGAGAGAGATTACTTGGTGGAGACATCAAATACTTCTCAGCCTAGGTCTCCCCTTTTCTTCTCCTGCTATAGAGCAGTCAGTCACCACAGATGCCTTTGACTTTGCTTGGGGAGCATTATCAAAAAGGATAAAAGTGCAACTTATCTAGAAAAACAAAATCAGACCAAAGCACATAGACATAAAAGAGATACTAGCTCTCATCAAGACACTCAACTCCTTGAATCAGCTTTGATTCCCCAGGACTTCTCCAAGTGGCCACAGACAATACATAGTGTTGTGGTATATAAACAAATAAAGGGAACCAGATGTTGCCCCCTATGCAAACAAGCCATGTTAGCTTGCTTTATAGCTTTATAGTACAATCTCACTCTACCGGCATCCTACATTCAGTCAGAGCAAAATTGTTCAGTATACAAGCTGAACAGGACAAAGGTAAACCCTCACAAATGGAAACTAGAATAGAGGGTCTTCTAAGATTTGATTCATCTGTGGGGAGTTCCTAAAGAAGACTTTTTAAACACCTCACTGAACTATCAACTGGCAAAATTCTGCTCCAGGACTCCATGCAAGAAGTCCTGGAAAAACAATGCCTTTTCTTTTCCTTGGACAGGAATGTTCCTGTATGCTTATCACCATTTACACCGATACCCAGGGTACTTCTGAAGATTTAGAAGGAATCCCCAAAGATCACTGTGGTGTGTCCCTTTTGGTCAAGGTTATTGTGGCTGTCCCTTATTTTGAAATTAGCTATGGGTAATTACCGCAAGATTCTCCACAGACTAGATCTACTCACACAAAGAATGCAGATATGTGATATATACTGATCCCAAACAACTACAACTGACTGTCTGGATAATGTGGTATTAATACCTTTATGCAGCTGTTTACTGAGGATATGCAGCCAGTACTAACGGATGCAACAAAGTCTTCTATTAGAAAACCATATATAAGCAAATAGAAGCAATTTTCTAGTTGGTGCTGATAAAATAACCATCACTCATTCAGGGCTAGTGTTTCTCTGGTTTTGCAATATTTGTGTTGATTACTATCCTATGGTTTGTCTTACTGCACTATCAATGTGTATTTGTCAGACATTGCAGCATGTCTGCCCAAGAAACACAATTTTCAATACATTCTCATGTCAAAGTGTTTTTGACAGTGCGGCTGCATAAGAGACCTTCAAGAAAAATAGTGGATCCTCCTTGGGAGCTTAACTGTTTGCCTGAAGCTCTATTTGAAACAATTCATTTGGCTGACTTGAAGTTCATAACACAAAAAACAAGTTTAATTTATGCTCTGACTTCTGCAAGAAGAGTATTTGAGAAACAAGCTGTTATGATGGTTGAATCCTATCTCATTTTACTCAAAGACAGGGTTTCTTTGAGAACTAATTAATCTTTTATGCCTGAAGTGGTATCTGAGTTGACTTTAAGCTAAATTACCCATCTCCCTGTGTTCTTTCCAGAATCCAAAAATGAGAGAGAAAGCATACTTCATGTCTTGGCTGTCCACAGACAACTCAGCTAGTATCTTGACAGAACAAAATCTTTCAGAACTTCTGATCAGTTGGTCATTTCTAGTGAAGGTAAGAAACGGGATAACTTGTGTCAAAGAAGATTATTTCCAAGGGGTTGTCTCAGGCTATTACATTATGTTATCCCCACCACAACAAACCTATTCCAAGCAGGGTCAAAGCCCACTCTACTAGGGCATTGGCTTCATCTATGCTTTTTGGAAAGGGTTAGCCTCTAGAGTTTGAGAAGTAGTAACTTGGTCCTCTGTACATACTTTTACAAAGCACAACAAACTAGATTCCTTTTTCAGGTCTAGGTCAAGCTTTGCTATTACTATTCTCCAGGGGTACCTAAACCCTTTTCCTTCCACCTCCCAGATATTTTAGGCTATAGCAATCCACCCGTATAGCTTAGGCTACTGCAGCAGTGATCAATATGATGAACATAGTATAGTAGTGTAAGGAAATTTACAATAACAGATGTCCAAATTATCATTGCTGCAGTAGCTGCTCCCTCCGTCCCCTTTGTTTCTTGGTGTTTTTTATGTCATGATGTGGACATGTATTTTTATTTCACCTAGCAATGCCCTCTTAAGACTTAGTCTCCCTCTCTCACTTGGCATGAACACTCTGAAGGTCTTTGTGCCCATACCTATAATTTAGTCACCTCAGCTAGAGCTAGAGCTGTCTAATGGCTTAGGTGTGTGTAAGATGCCCTGTAGCTTTGCAAACTGTCCTGTTGTTATATCTTTATGAAGATATAACCCATTTAGCTTAGGCTACTTCAGCAGTGATCATTTGAACATCTACTGTTATGGTAAGTTTACTTAAACAACTGTACTTTCTCTATGGTATCCATTGCTGTGCACAGGCTAGTGCATGAGAGATGTGATTTGGGTGCTAGTTTCTCAAGATTTTAAAAGGAAGACATGGCAGGTGATGGTGAATGTTGTACTCAGTTTAAAGCATAGAGGTGGTGCAAGGAGGAGTCTCACATTTTTGTAGAACTCCTCATTAAAAAAAGTGCAGCCAAAGGCTTCAGCAGGGAAACTATACCAGGTCATAATACAAGGCTGAGGCTTGTAATAGTTTAGCCAAGGTTGTTACCCATGCTACTGGCAACCCATGCATGGGAGAATAGTGCTGTCAACATTACAGTGACTTATAAAGGTGAAAATAGAACTTCCTTAGCTGATGGGAGGAACATTACAGGTCCCATAAACAACCTCAGTAGTGTAAACAAATGGTCTGATAACCTTCCAATGAACTACAATGCCACAGCAACACAAGCAAGTCTTCATTACTGTTTTTTTTATGTGCAGCCCATGCAAAGATTTAACTAAAACAGGAGGCACATCTGGAGAGATTGTAATACCTCAGAGAGGCACGGGGTAAGTATGGGTTCAGGTATGACTGATTGCCATTTCATAATAGCACTGATTTTACTAATAAGAGATCAGTAATGTGGACATCAGGCCATAAGTGCTAATCAGACAACTACATAAGTATGCATAGTCTACTTTTACAAACTATACAGATGAGAGTGATTAGCTCATGCAACTTTGAAGTAGTCAATAGCTAGGTAAAAACAGATGTATGTAGGTTCAATTCCCTAAAACCTAAACAATTGTCTGATATTCATTTTATGATTCAGTACTTGCTAGCTGTAAACATAACCTCAAAGAGCATACAGTCAGTCCCACTGTACATTATCATACCTCTCACCTGTCCAGATATTTGCAGAATGTCCTGCCTTTTGTATGATGTTTTTGCTCTGTTCCTCATAAAAAAATGTGTGGTTTTCTGATAAATCCTCGAGGATGGAAGTCATTAAATAACAATGGACCTTATAGCTTTTGACTCCATATCCTTCTGAAAAAAGCATGCTATTGCAAAACATTTTATTTAAAAAACTTTCTAAGCTTATAAGAGCAAGATTTAAAATATATCTCTATTTTTGAGCCTTTGTTCCCTAATTATTTTGGCTTTGTCCAGACTTTTTGAGTTAAGAGGTTAACAGGTAGGAGTTTAACTAACTGCTCTCCATAAACCAATTTTAAAATAATAATAATTACACTTTTTATAGAATGTTTATAACTGTGAAAGCCAGCAATATGATAGCATTATTGTAATAGTAATTTATGACCTCACGCGTTTATATCTAGATTTAAAGAATCTTAAAAATGTATACGGAATATGTAATGTCCATACCTCTCAGCCTGGAAACATCAAAAATCTGGACAAAGGCCCATGAAAAATAGGTACAAATCTGTATGCTGATTAACATAAAATGTGCATACATAATTATGTAAACCTGCCCACTCCAGTGGAATTGTGGGATGCCAACTTTCAAACGCAAACTGAACAACAACCAAAATATGGCCCCAGACCCTATAGTAAATGGTAACCATTTTTTTAAATGTGTAGCAATGATGTTCACAGGCAAGGGAGAAGGTGATGAACCTTAGGATTTTGGTTTTTGTGACTTGCAGTATGTGGGTTTTCTGGTAAAAGTAGGGCATTTAATGGTAGGCAATATTCTAATCTTAGCAAAAGAATATTATAGTTTGTTGGACCACCAAATGTCATTCTCAATGGCCTACTGATCAGTGGAGTAGCACAAATGTTTGTGCCATCCGGGACTGTCGGAGTTTGCCACTCTTCACCCCTCACAAAATCATGGTCGAATGGGCACCCCATATACTGCCCTCACACCCTGCAGTCATTCGAATATCCCATTACTTGGCTATTTCACACATTTACCATAAACACTGTAATGTCCATACTGCTTTACGTCTACAATAATTATTAGGATATCATTTAAAACTTTTATTTTACATTTTATAGCACAAACACTAATAGACATCTGCTAAATAAAGCAATACAGTCTCACAATGAAAATAGACTTAGCATTAAAATGTCTCCGCCCTTGAAAATTGCATTCAGCATTGAAACCCACATTCAAAGAAAATGCATTTGTCCAGTGGCTGTTTTCAAATCAAAGGCCCCTTGCAAATGAAAAATACATGTGTTCTTTGATACACCTTCCTGATTGTATTAAATTATATTTCTTGTATAATACAACATACTTGTTAGAGAGCATTTTAAATTTACTGTTTTGAAAATTTTTCCAATAAGCAATAAACCAAAATGTGTGAACCAATAATGACAAAACTGTACAATTCAGAACATTTCCATCATAAAAGTCTACTCAAACATCTACAATCCACCAGTATCAGTAAATATGCACAATCTCTGCAGAAGTAAAAGTCATTTAAATAATCCCACATTAAAGAGATCTGTAACTAATGAAGAGGTTGCCGCTAGCAAACAAGTTTATATTTCATTGTTTCATCTACAAATAAAGTGCCTTTTGCCCTTAAGGAATAAATTACCTGTGTTACATTTAAAAAAAATGATAAGCTAGTAATATTGCAATAGGGAATGGATGACAAACTGATAACAGGTTCATATTATCTCTGCCAAAGAGGACATTCTCAGGACTGCAGCATATGTACAACACAGTACAGTAATCCATCTACATACTGTGGGAGTAGAACCCAACCCACAACTTTTGGTATCAAAAGCAAGTATTCTACCTGTTGTGCTACTAACACAAACAGACTTAGCATAAGCCACACTAAGCTTCTCTCCCCCTCCCCAAAGAACTATGCAGCACAAGAAATCTGGAAAAAGCCAAAATGTATTGGGGGGGGGGAGGCCAAAAACCAGGGACACATTTTAAACATTGTTTGTATAATCTTAGAAAAGTTGCCAGAATAAAATGTTTTGTGTTACCATGTGTTTCTAAATAGGAAGACTGAAACTTAGATTGCTATCATTATTTAGTTAATTCAGTTATCACTGATTTGCTAGAAAACAATAAATTTTAAGAGGAACAGACCAAAAGAATTAAATAGCTATAGTTTGTTCACATGGAGAATTGGAGCAGATAAATGAAATAGCCACAGTTTGTTCATATGGAGCACTGGAGCAGATAAATAAAATAGCCACAGTTTGTTCATATGGAGCACTGGAGCAGATAAATAAAATAGCCACAGTTTGTTCATATGGAGCATTGGTCAGATAAATTAAATAGCCACAGTTTGTTCATATGAAGCATTGCAGCAGCAAATATCAAATATAAAATATATACACCAGACAGGTTCAAATGCACACAAATAAATATTATGCACAGTTTGAGTTTGTTCTGTCATACAGAGCATTGCAGTACAGCAAATATACAATACACACACAAAATTAAATATAAAGTTTGAGTTTATCCTGACACCTAAATGGAGCCACAGTATGTTCAAACACTGGACTTTACACAGTTTCTTCAAACAGAGCGAGTGAGCGGCCCAGAACAGACACCTTGCAGCAGGAATCAGGATAAATTAAATAAATACACAGTTCACCTTGCAGCAGGAGAAATTAAATTAAATAAATACACAGTTCAATCAAACGGAGCAAGCAAGCAGCCCAAAACGGACACCTTGCAGCAGGATAAATTAAATAAATACACAGTTCATCATGCACAGTTTGATCAAATGGAGTGACCGAGTGGCCCAGAAAGGACAGCAGCAAGATAAATTAAATAAATGCACAGTTCACCTTGCAGCAGGTGAAATTAAGTTAAATACACAGTTCACCTTGCACAGATTGTTCAAATGGAGTGAGCTGAGCAAGCGGCCCAGAACAGACACCTTGCAACAGGAAAACCTCACCCACTGCAGCATGCTCAAACAGACACTTTGCAGCAGGATAGATTAAGTAAATACACAGTTTACCTTGCAACAGGCAGACAGCAAGATAAATTAAGTTAAATAAATTCACAGTTCACCTTGCACAGTATCAGTTTGTTCAAACAGAGAGAGTGAGCAAGCGGCCCAAAATGGACACCTTGCTCATCAGACAAATTAAATAAATAGCAGTTTCAGCAAGATATCACACACAGGCAGCAAGATAAATAATCATTCTGAATGGAACAGCCCAGCAAAGACTTGCAAAACATAAAATACACACACTGGACTTTAACTTTGTTCAAACGGACTTTACACAGTTGTTTGCGAACTTAATACACGTTTTGATTTTTGAATGGAGCAAGTGGTCCAGCAAAATATCGCGCACACAACAGAGCTAGAGGAAGAATTTGAATGGACTTTTACACAGTTCTTATTTTCTTACCTCCTGGAAGCTGAGCCAGTTTGAGCAGACTCTGCAAAGCATAAACTGAAACTGTGCACATTCCTCCAAATAGGTTCAAACTAAATCTTTGACTGAGAACGGGCAGTAGCTGATGTCATCATGCACGCCCTGTAGGCTGGTGATGCGTGGTGATGTCAGCCAAAAATTGAAAGTTGTAATGCACACAAAAAAAAAATCGGGAATTAAAGGGGCCACTCGGGAATTTGTGGCACCCTATTATTTTGCCCTCAAAACCACTAGATATCGTGGAATTCAGTACAGTTGAGAGGTATGGTAATGCCTGTGACATGAATGTTATAGAATACTTGTGATTATTTTTTTCTTTATAGTCTCTCCCTCCTCCCTCTGTCTTGCTATCATTTCTATTTTTTTTCACTTTTCCTTACATTTCAACATTAATTTTTTCTTCATCACGATTTCCATCACAGGGAGCTTATCAGCCAAACAGTTCGGACCACCTTCCCACCACTGGAGGCAGCAGTGCTGCCACAGTCAGCAGTAGAGGCACCCAGCACTTCTGGGTCACAGCCTAACAGTGTTTACTCCACAATACCTCCACTACATTCAACACCTGCACCAGATAGCTCTGCCCCAGGGACTAGTGCATTGGTACCCACCATGAGTAGTGACAGTGGAGGTGGTGATTATGTCCCCCAAAAGGAGTTGACAGGGCTGGTAGAGGAGATAATGGACAGGGGCCATGATGCCTGTATCAACTGCATGGAAAAAATCCTGCAGTGAATTGCTAAATCACTGCCCCATTCTAGGACTTCTCCATATATCTGCAAAAGCAGACATAAGTGGCAGTTCTGAGGGTGAAGACTAGATTCTCACAGTGTCCAGCCTAGACAGCGATGCACCTCTGAAGTTGCAGACCTAACTAACTAATCACGGTGTCCCCCTTCCTCTTGTGTCCATCACCAACCCTGTTTATCTTGTATGGCCTTCTGCCTAACCTACCTTACAAACCAAACCCTATATAATAATAATAATAATACTTTCCACAATGTTCCTCACTGTCTCAAAAAAAGTAAAAAGGGCACCTGTTCCACACAAAAAATGATGCCCTGTACATAGCTCTCCACTTCACCTATGTGTGTGTGTAATACTTAACTGTTTAGGTCGAATTAATCACCCAACATTAAGAAGTTGTTGTCACACATTGTTTGTAATGGGAGTATCCAAATTTACCAACATCTTTACATATGGTACAGTCTCATCTTGTGAAGACGTGAATAGCTATGGTCCTCTCTCACCACCATTCTTCTCATTCATTAATTACGCCCACAGTAACCTGTCCTCTGCTTACTCCACATTTTCACCACTGTCCTGTCAACCCCATTTCACATCTTTAATCCGGTCAAAAATAGATTTCCATTTCACACAGATGGCCATAAATGGCTTATAAACAAAAAATTCTGTTTTTGATCTCAGCATTCGAGGGGTGCTTGGCATTGAACAGCAGATCCTCCTGCTACTTTTAGCTCTGTGGCAAAAACACAAAAAATAATTAGGCCTGTACTGGTGCTTTGCCATTGATAGTGAAAATAATCTTGGCAGCATTACTCTTTGGTAAGTGATTCTGACAGACTGAAAGTAATGTCAGTGGCCCCTGTTAGCTGTACAGGTGTTATTGGGTTATTGTATACCAGTTATGTGGAGACCATTCCACATGGTGCACTGCTGTATGGAAGAGAGTGTGGTATTCTGTCATATTTGACTTCCCAGTGTCACAGACTGGTGTTAATGAGTACAACAGTAATTTCATTTCCATGTATGACTTGTTATTAGCCAGCACACTGTATACACATAACAGCGGGTTTTCACTGATGCAGGCATAAACACGAGATTTACTTGCAATAATGCCTCAGTGATATGGAAATTAACAATCAGGAATGCATGGTTGACACTCCAATGTGTGATAGCTGCCAGTTTCACCCAGCACCTTCCTTTTCAATCCTTCAAACAGCAACTTTTTCACTGACATTCTGCATAATTCCTTTTGCACCTGTGACTTTTTAGACACATGACAGTCCAAGCCCCTTTGTGAGTTCACTTGTGAAATCATTGCTGTGGAACTTATCATTTAATCCATTGTGATTTCTACTCTAGTAATATGTACATGGCATTAGTATTAGATAAATATATCTCATTCGCTGACATGGGCAATTTTATTTTTTTATTTTATTTTAACATTTGTTTACCAGGAAAATCTAACTTGGAACAAAGCCAATTTTCAGTGGAGCCCCAGGGAGAAATGCTCCATATGCATGTCGTTGTAATGTGGAAGAAAACTAGAGCATGTGGAGAAAACCCACACAGACAAAGGGAGGACATGCACACTCTGCACAGAAGGCACCCCAGCCAAGAATCAAACTGAAGAACCTCTTGCTGGGAGGTGAGAATGCTACTGCTGCACCACTGCACCATCTAATTAATGTGAACTAGCAACTGTATCACTTAATAGACATGGAATATCTCAACAAACATTTCTAGCTACTTTTACCATTGGGCGATGTTTGGCATTGAGCAGCAAAGTTAATTAACAGCAAATGACACTTCATGTCCACTGACAAAAACTGGTGACAATTTGCCTTTGACCACATTCATATGTTGTTCTTAACCCTACTGCACTGCAAAAAGTAATACTGACAAGAATATAAAGAGACAGTTGTTACTATAACAGACTTGACTGTTTAATGTATTGTTCAGGTACTGTTTGAATTATCAGTACAGTATATTGTGAATTGTGGTTCTTGACGGTGTCCATTTCATAAAGCACATTGCCCATTTCTCCATAGGTTCATAGGCAATTTCTAGGCTAATGGCACAAGAGCCTACATAAACCTAGCTAATAATACTCAGGGTTTACATGTGTCATGTTCCTTTAACTGTGTGTTTTCTGACTACTCTGCTATGACTTCTTCTGTGCCATCAGCAGTTAGTGCATAAGTATAGCGAATGTTCAGTAGGTGTCAGGTACTTTAATCCAGCAGTGTCTGTGTACTAAAACAAATGATAAAAGGTAGGATTGCTTAACAGATACAATCTGTACAATTCTACTTAGTGGTAACATTTACACATGTCCAGGGTTGTGATCCCCTATGTATTTCACTCCCTTTTAAAGGAGCCCATATGCATACAAACACACTGCTTAACTTACCATTTCAGCTGTGTGTTTTTTCATAACTCTAATATGACTTTCTCTGTGCCTCAGCAGTTAGTACACAGGTCTGAAGTATACAGAGTAAGGTAAGTGAGTTTTTGAATCCAGCAGTGCCCACACGTGTGTGTGCATGTGTGTAATCATGCATGTGTGTGTGTGTATAAAAGCAAATAGTGATAGGCAGGACTGACATACTTTACAGATTTGATGTGCTAAGTTCTACTTAGTGGTAACATTTACACAGGTGGTGGGTTTTTAACCACAAGCATTATACTCCCTTTCAAAGGAGATGGGTCTACTGAAGATATCCCTTTAAATGTGTGCTTTCTAACAAGTGTAACACAACGTTTTTCTCTGGAGTCAGCAGTAGGTGCACAGCTCTGCACACTTTAGAATTAGGTAGACAGGTGTTTGGCTCTGTCAGTGTGTCGTTAGTATGAATATCTAAATCTGGCTTACTCAACAGGTTTCTTGTGTACAGTTCCACTTAGTGATACCATTTACACATGGAGAGACTGAGAGAGTTATGATCCCCCAAGTGGTGTACTCTCTTTTGACGGGGGCCATACGTATTCAAACACATGCTCATGTTTTCACTTCCTCTGTGGTTTTTACAGTTAGTGGACAGATCTACAGAGTGTAAAGTGAGGCAGACAGGTGTTTGAATCTCGCAGTATATACCTAGAATGAGAGTATCAGAGAAAAAGGATGGCAACAGGCAGACATGGCTAATTTAACAGATATGGACAGGTGCAATTCTATGTAATGGGAATATTTATGCAGATGGAGGGCTTTCATCCCCCCAACTGTTGCACTGCCTTTTGAGGAGAGGTATATGCATTCCAACACAATGCTCAAGTTATCATTTCAACTGTGTGCTTCCTGACAATTGTGTTATAAGTTTTTCAGTGGGATCATCAGGTACTGCACAGGTTTAGAGACTGTGAATAATGCAGGTCTTTGCAACCAGCAGTGTGTACCTTGTTTGAGTGTGCAAAAAAAATAAATAAATAAATAAATAAATAAATAAATAAACAAATAAAGCATTGGTGACAGGCAGTAATGGCTGACTCAGCCTAAGTGATGTGATCTATTTTATGTTTTTGTTTTTGATAGGTGTCTGATTCTGATCCCTATGTGAAGTACTACATTGTAAGCATGCCCAGTTCTAAAACATACATTTCTTCTCTGCTGTTATGTGACTATTAGCATAAAACAGCATCACTATTCAATGGTTGGAAATACTAATTCTCATTTCTTATCCTCTGGAAAAGCCTGTTAAGAATTTCTCTTCAGCTGCAAGGCTTTCCTCACTCTCATACACCTTCGATGCATGGAGGACAACATCAGTGATGCAGGCCTCTGTACAGATTTAGCCTGCCAACTCTCACAGCTTCCACAGTTCACTGTAACTTTGATGTGCTGTTCTGAATGTCTGTGAGGTATATTGAGTGTTGTGGTTTAACAATTACTGTTATCTATTGCACAATTCTTAAGTCATATGTCAATTTGCAATACTGTTGTCACACACCAAACACTTGGATCTTTTCTCAAACCTGCTGTACAAATTTGTGTGTGGTGGCATAAAGTAAATCAAATGTCATGCTACTGTGACTTGTGTAAGTAGTCTTCTTAATCCTGATGGATATATATTGAAGCAGTGTATGAAAACATTGTTGCTAAACAATAATAACTTACTGCACAGATGTATTCTTTTAAAAAAATCTCCTTGGATATAACACTTTAATAGGGGTTTTTGTGCTCACTTTTAACCATGGCCATATGCATTCATACACATAACTTGCTAATGAACTTCCTTTATATGAATATTTTATGGCAAGTTATGTTCCATGTCTAACGTGAACATGCACCTCACCTGTTATGATTTTCACAGCTTGTTCATTTTATGCATCCTAACAAGTTATAAGTTGCTCCCCCTGATATTTGTGGTTGTCTGACATATCCTTTGGAATTGTAGTCACTAATAACTGATGTTTTCTTTTTGTCTCACTTCCACACCCTTCACAACATGAATACTACTGCCACAACTGTTGTATCTACTTTCATAACTTCAAGGAGAAGTATTTACAAGTTTTCCTTAGTTTGTGGTTGTCCACACAATTACATATGTTTGTCTGGTATTCCTTCTTTGGGAGTTTCAGAAATATACATGTAGAATTCCAAAATTCTTAAATGTCTATTTAGCCTCTAAAGGTTTCTTATGCAGAGCATTACTGACTGATCATGAATGTGAATCACATTGCTAGTAATGTTCAACATGCCCATGATTTCACTTAAGGAACTGTAGAGCTGTATCAGTCTTCATTGTCCGTTTTTGCTAGACTTTCCCTTGCTCGTGTATTTCTGATTTTCCTGTCTGATGTCATTGCATGCTCGCACACTCATTTCAGACTCTCTGGTTTGTCGGGCGCACTCTTTTCTTAACATAAAGAGCAGACATATCTGTGCTGGGGGTTCGAGGTGAGGTTCCTCAACATGATATGTGCCTTGCATCCTTGCAAATCTGATTAGCAATGCAGCTCTTCATGCTAACATGGCCGATTGTGTTAGCTTCTGCATGACGTGTACATGACATTAATTAATCCCCATGATAGTGCCTGATTTTACTTAACATGAATACAAAAAGCTTTCTTTCTTTTTTTTCTGTGAGCTGATACTTTTGTCAGATGTTTAGGTGTACCCACCTCAAATAATTCTGATTACACAACCAAAGTATATGCCTGGAGAGTTCTAGATAGCAATATATATATATATATATATATATATATATATATATATATATATATATATATATATACCCATCTGTATCGCTTTGGATTTTTTTCTTACGCCAATGGCTTTGAGCAGACTTTAGGTTTATAGGCACTTACTAGAGTGATGATCTGTGTGTGTTCTAAGAAGCCTAGCCTTACATTCCCATGGTAGTTTTTAAGCATGTATATTGTGTATATGATTAACCCAGAGGAAGGCAGAACACGTGTATGTCAGTACATTTAATTCTTGCTCCTTTCCATGGAGGACATAGGTGTTAAACTAGGGTAAATGTATAGTTTTTCATCCAGTCATTCCAATTATATTTGAACAGAGTAAAAGTAAGTACTATGCTTTATATGGAGTGGAAATAGTTCCACAGTAGCAGTACTCTCTGTGATACATACCTATCCCTCCAAAATGTCTTTGTTATATTGCAAGAGAGATTGAAATCCCTTGATTAGGTGTTTACTCTACCATTGCACTTGTGAATGTTTAATAGTCTGACAGGATAGGGACCATCAAGGCTCTATTAGGTAGGCATAGGTGGCCTGTTAGTACTCAGTATGATACCAAAAAGAGAGACAGACACGAGAAGATCAGCACTGTTTTTACGATTTAGGCCCTTGATTTTTTAGTGGTTAAGCACTGTGATCATTCCAATACTTACAAATACATACTGAAAGGCACATTATATTCAGTGATCAGCCTGACAAAAGGTGAATGCACTGGAATGATTACTGACAATGGGATTCATATTAACAAACAGTCATCAAATGTTCTGAATTAAGAAACTGCTGTACAGACATTTCTCTGGGCATGGATGCCATACCTTTAGATATGAGCTGTGCAATACATTTTCTTACAATATTTTATAATAGTGGATGCATAGTGTTCAGAGGGTAGTTCATTCACAGCATAGGTTCTCATATCCCTGATTATGGGATCATCTTTCAGGCTTGTGTTGTCAATGTGATAACTGTAAAGAAAGTCATGTTTGCCAAAGAATACTATTATGCTATTTTTTGTTTGTTTGTTTTTTTGTTTTTTGGTTTTTTTGCATTTAGTTTGAATCAATTGTTTTGACATCAGCTATTTGTTTGGCAAAAACTCCTTCTTGGAGGATATTGGTCATAGGTTCATAGGTAGGTACTAGGCTATTGGCCCTAGGGCTTATACAAGTCCAGCTAAGGTACCCTGGCGTTTGCCACCCAAGAAAATTATTTTCTTGTGCCACTGTCTCGTGGAGAGTTTATAATGGCACCAGGTTTACAATAATCTGCAAACCTGTTTAGATATAAGTCCTTAACATTTGCTCTGACCTCCGCAAAGTAAATGCCAAAGAGTAGTAGCCCAAGGACTGAGCAATTAGTTAAACCACTAGTGATACATCTCTTACCACCCTCCCTAATTTCATGGGTTCTGTTTGTGAGCCAATTTGCTGTCCAATGAGTTACATAGCAATTTATGAACAAAACATATGTGTCAACCACAAATCCAAAGAAAAGGAAGCTGCAAATTAACTGAAGCACGTAGCTTTAATGACAATATAAATAAAAAAACTTAACATTTTTGTCTTTTAAGTTTTAAATCCAAAGATTGTTGTGATCAAAAAATTGCAAAATAATTATTTTTCTGTCTTTGACCACAACAGCACAATGTAGTAACAAATGGCAGTCTAGTGCTTATGGTTGTATATTCATACATACTTTTTTACCTACATGGTTTTAGAAGTGTATGATTTCAAGGTTTTACTGGGTTTAATTAGGCATCCTTTTTGATTGGTGAATTGAAATTCAATTATATTTAAATAGATCAGACTTTCTTCTTTTTGTATTCTGAAGAAGTCTTTGGATTTAAAACTTAAAAGACAAAAGCACCAAGTTTTCTTATTTATATTGTTATTAAAGCTATGTGTTTTGGTTAATTTGTTGCTTCCTTTCCTTTGGATACCAGCAATTTATATTTAACTGTAAGAGTGTATATATGATGCCTGAATGCGGGGAGGTGTTGAATGCCTTTTCAAGGTCTATATATGTGATGGGTACTAATTTACCCTCATCCAATTCTTCAGTAATCTTCTCAAAGAAACTGACCAAGTTAAGTAGACAGTGTCTGCACTTAACAAATTTGAACAGGCTTGGTGTAAGCATTTGTAAGTTTCTTGTGTTTTTATTCAGTAATACCAAAATGATAATTTTCATAACTTTAGAAATGCTTTGTCAGGCTAATGGGTCTATAATTATTAGGGATGAATGACACCCCACCTTTGGGCAAAGGATTAATATTGATTTTCTCCATTCATTCAGGATGAAGCCTTTTGGGACTGATACTGAATGGTCTCTTTAGGGGGTATGACAAGTCCTGTTTAAGGATAAACAGTAGGTAGCCTGGTATGCTATCTGACCCCATAGTGGTAGTGCTCTTGGTCTTAGTGGCTTGAGGACTTGCTCTTGGGAGATTTGAGGGGGTTGTATAGATATGGTTAAGTAATATGATAATATAGGAAGGTAGAGGAGGTTACATTTTGAGTTAAATTTGTCTTTGTCTATTTCCTTGGGGTCTAAATATGTGAATCATTTGCTGTGCAGTGTTACAAATTGTTTCCAGGGTTTCAAACATAACTAACAAAGGCTTTGTTGTTATCCTTCTCCTGGGTGGCTATGATTACCTCATATATTGATTTCCTTGATTAGATCATGGTCTGGAGTTTGCTGTTAATTCTAGCAAGATTGTTTTTAGTATCTTGAGAGTTAAATTTAGTTTTGAGTGCAATTATTTTTTTCTTGTGTTATTCAGCCTGTTTATATTTGTGTTCCACTGTAGGGGTTTATTCTTAAATTTGTCATTGTATTTCTTTGGAGGGGGATATATGCATCTGTGCAGCAATTTTTACATCCATAGAAACTGGCGGTAAAGGATTCCATATAAGCAGAGGGATCATCAGGTTGGAAGGGGGGGTTGAATTTAGTCAGGTCATCACTGGGTTTGAGCCTTAGCATGATCTCTGAATACTAAGGAAATGGAGTATACATCTAGCTTCAGTCTTATGATGAATTTGACTGATTTGCAGTCCAATTTGATCAGAGAGGAAATGACATTTGGTGGAGAGCAAAGCTGTCCCATACTGGTAAGGACCAAGTCTAGGATTTTATTGTCCCTTGCTGGGGTGTGGATTAACTTATCCAGAGATTTTATCTTAATGAAGTCTAGAAATTTCTGGGCATACATATTTGAGGATGTATAAAGTTCCCAGTTAATTGAGTGGTGGTTGAAGTCTCTCAAAAGACTGGTGTTAATGCATAGGGACTCAGGTAGGAAGTAAGAGCAGAGGGAGACATAAACGGTGTCCTATAGCTAACTGTGATATCATAAGGGGGTTTTGTTAATAGTAAGTTGGATGTAGAGGAATTTCAGGTTATTATTTTGTCATCATCATGTCTAACAAATCTGGAGATGGCATTCATTTTTAAAAATATGGAGACATTGCCACATTTTGTGCCTTTATCTAATTCTGGTGGCCTGAACATGTGGTAAGCATTGAAACCCTAGGCAGATGGAGTGCTGTCATTTGTCTTAAACCCTGCACAGATGGAGTGCTGTCATTTGTCTTAAATCCTGCACAGATGGAGTGCTGTCATTTGTCTTATACCCTGCACAGATGGAGTACTGTCATTTGTCTTAAATCCTGCACTGATGGAGTGCTCTCATTGGTCTTAAACCCTGTGAAGATGGATTGCTCTCATTCTTTTTAAACACCACAAAGATGAAGTGGTCTCATTGGTCTTAAACCCTGGCAAATGTAGTGTACACTCCAGAATACTTGTAATGCAAAGCCAAGTCTCTTCATAAAAATACTGAAGAAAGCATTTTGGTTCAAAGTTAAGGTATTTCTTTGGGATATACTAGTAAGTGTGGATAGAAAAAAATTTTGTTTGAGCACCAATACCTGACAGGTAGCAAATGATTTGACTGGCTATGGCACGGGCTTTAGTCATGCAATGATGTACCTCTGCTTAACTCTGCAGTCTATGCAGGTAAAACTGAGAGGTGGAATTAAGTAAGCTTCCTAAGAGAAAGAATTTGAACAATGAAAAGTACAATGTTGTGAGGCACTGCACAGAGTGCCCTCAGAAAATGTTAAGCTTAATGTAAAAGTAGAAAAACAATAAGAAAGCAGTTATAACTCCAATCAATACTGTCTACCTCCTCAGAAACAGTAGCAAATTATTCCCTGCTACCGAATAACCACTGCTATTCCCAGAAAGTTTATACCCAGACTAAAAAAACAACTGAAAACTATACTTTAACATAATGTTAAGTTATAAAAGTAGGAAAAAGAGTGGGAATTCATGGGAAAACAATTTTATTAACTAAATTAGATGTCATCTATTGAAATAACCAATAGAACACTCACTGAAACAAAATGGAGGACCTATTAGCTACACAAATAATATCAGTTATTTTAGCTGATCTGCAGTGTAGTGCAAAATGATAGTGCATGTGCTTTCACAAGGGAAATATTTAGCATAACTAGGAGGGAGAGCAATCAGGCACTTAAACAATCAGGTGACCGTTCAAGACACAAGCCAATGCATTTAATTAAATAAACACTAAATAGTTAAAAAATGAAATTAAATAAGCAAGACATGTATGGAAATTATCAAACAACTTCAAGCACAGTAATTTAAAATACTTTCCAGGAAAGTTTGTGATGTTAAAGCTAGAAAAATGCTGGAAAACTTCTCTTAGCACATGTGCTTCATCTCTCTGTCTCTCCTAGAAGTCTTTGGAAATCTTCTTCTTCTTTCGGCTTTTTCCTGGTTAGGGGTCACCACAGTGGATCACCTGTCTGCTCATGATTAGAAGTAGAGGTTTTTTTACAGTGTCAAGTTGCCAGCCCAGTGCCCAACCTTCCACAGAAGGCACACACTCATACCTAGGGCCAATCTAGAGTGTCCAATCCATCTACAGCATGTCTTTGGGATGTGGGAGGAAACTGGAGCAAACCCACACGACCACAGGGAGAATATACAGACTCTGCACAGAAGGGACCCCAACCGAGGATTGAACTGGAGAACCTCTTGCTGTAAAGCAACAACGCTAACCACTGCACCACCGTGGCCACCCTCTAGAAGTCTTTGGAAATACCCAGGGGAAATAGCTACTAGCACTGTTAAGCTCAGTGAAAAAGTGAAAAAAACTAATAAGACAGCAGTTAGAACTCCAGCCAATAGTGTCTACCCCTCAGAAACAGCAGTAGCTTATTCCCTACTGACCAATAACCAGTACTGCTCTCAGCAACTTTGCAGCCTGACTAGAAAAGGCATCCAAACACTGTACCTTAAGTTAAAACAGTAGTAAAAAAGTGGAAAGTCACAGGGAAAATGCTCTCATTAGCTAGATAGATTTTAGATTTTATCTAACAAATTGACAAAGGAGAACACTCAGTGTAAAAAATGGAAGATATATCATCTACATAAACACCAAGCAGCTAATAAAAATACAGTACCAGCTATTTTAAGTGAGCTGCAGTTTGATGCAAAAAGTGGTAAAAATCTAAAACTGCAAGGAAAAACATTTAAATTAACTAGAAGGATATGGAGATAGAATGTTGAACGGTAACAATGTTATTCAAGGCACAGAGACAGCAAGTTTAATTAAACAACTGTAAATACAATGAAACAAGTAAAAAAGTACTGATATCATAAAATGAGTTTCAAGTGCAGGTTGATATTAAAAAAACACCATAAAACTTCTTTCAGTACACATGCTTCACTTCACTCTCATAGAAGTCTTAGGAAAGACTCAGGTTAGTGGCTATCAGCACTGTTAAGTTGCATGTAAAAGTGAAACAACCAATAAAAATGTAGTTAGAACTCCAGCCATTAATGTCTACCCTCAGAAACAGCAGGAAATTATTCCATGTGACTACTATCCTCAGACCCAGACTAGAAAACCTACCAAAAGATATAGTTTAATGGAAGATTAAGTTGTAAAAGTACTAAAAAGAGTGGGAAGTCACAGGAAAACATATTATTACTAGATGGAGATGTTATCTAATTAATTACAAAGGAGAACACTCAGTGTAAGACAATACATGACCTATTAGATACGCAAACAACCAGTCAACTTTGAAATGCACAATAAAAATATTTTAACTGAGCTGCAATTTAATACAAAAATGACAAAAGTATAAAATCACAGGGAGGAGCATAGATTAAATAGAAGGGTGTGAATCAGATACATAAACAGCCAGGCAACTATTCAAGACACAAAACCAGCAAGTTTACCTAAACAAACTGTAAAAATAACTGTAAAATTCAGTTAAATAAACAAAAAAGAACTGCAGTTACCAATCAACTATAAGTGCAGTGATGTAAATTACCTTCCTGGATTTCTTGTGAAGTTTAAGTTTGAAAAATGTCAGAAAAAAATGATCTCAGCTCATATGCTTTATGTCTGTCTACTTGAAGTCTTGTTTTCCCTCACCAAACATAACATTTTGGAGGAATGGGAAAAACTTTCCTTTTTAATTCTGAACAAGTTCAAGGTATTACATCAGCTATGTGCAAGACAACATTGCTTATTTATTTGCAACAGCATTGGAAAGACACTTAGATTTTGATTTTGTGAACCTGTATATTAATTCATTATTAAATAATGATGAAATATTTGTTAGATTTTTTTATGCAGTGGCAAATTGCTAAAAGGAAAACAAGTCACCTTAGTTAAAATAACCAGTATGCAGTTTCATAATAAAACTATAGACTCTAGCCATAAGTTCCATGTATTAATATTAGTCAGTTAAGTGACTGGCATTTATACTATGTCACCCTACTAAAAGGGAGTGTATGTGCATGGTGGTGGTGAGATGCATTTAATTTACAGGTAATAAAATGCACATTGCTGTTTGCAAAAGAAGTAACTATATCAATATCTATATCTATATAAATAGGTAGATATAATTTGTACAGTTCACATTATTTAATGATATTTACACTGATACTCATCAAAGAGATAAATGTGCTGTTTTTAAAAATAATAAGCAGTAAAATATCACAAATGCAAATTTGCAATTTTTGTCAATCTGGTGATGTAAGTTAGGATTTCTTTGCCCTACATAGTGGAATAAGTTAAGATGCATTCACCTTACCACTGGCTGCCTGTATCTCAGACTGCTTGTGTTTTGGATCATTGATTGGTCTCCTGTTTTATATGTTACACAAAAGCAATTCATGAGCATTAATTTCAGACAGTGTCATTGCAAAATTACCCCCCAACCATTGTTTTCCAAATTGTGCGAGTCATTGTGAAGAAGTAGCCTAAATTAAGTCACAATATATAAATTTTCCATGCTCATTCCATGTGACAACTGCAGACATTTTTTTTCAGAAACATTTTTTATGCCTTTTTGCCTGTGATGGTATGTAGCAGAATGTTTGCAAAAATATTATCATTGTCAGATGATGTTGAGGCTGGCTTGAGTGTTGATGCTGTTTCATGAGCTGACAGTGATAAAGTTAAGTTAGCAACCTCACTGTCTTTGTAAGTATAGATAATTCTGCAGCACTTGTCTATATAGTCTAGCTTTCACAAAGTCATTTGGGTCATCCCTTTGGATAACTCCTTGCATTTCAGCATCAAGTCATTCTTTAAGAAGTTTTCTTTGTGTTTCAGTAAAGGGCAATTAACATCTTAGTATTGTTAAGATACTAAATACATTTTTGCATGTACCCCAAACTCCATCTATTTGTAATTGAACTAACTGGAAAGGGTAATGCTGTACTAAGTAATGCTCTTAGAAATGCAGGCACAGACGGTATTATAATCCTTTCTCTTTTTCTCTGTAGGTCTCATATATATATGTTTTAGAATGCTGCAACATTTATTTACTGTTTTTATCAGCTGAGCATTTAACACTAGAGTACCTATAGTAGCTATTAGGGCTGCTTTAGGAGTAGTAGGTTCTAAATCATTAGAGAGAGAGCAAAGCTCAGTTAACTTTAATCTGCCATGGGGTCCTTTCACCAATATAGCTTCTTTTCAGACACGGGTATGTAAAAATGTTGTTAACATCTGACTATGATAAGACAATTGATGCAGTGGTAGCTGTACTTTCAATGTTTCTTGTTGTGTATGCTGTTGATAACGCAGGTGGAAAAGTCCTTAAATGATAAGCTTCAGCTGTTATCATTTTTAAGTGAATTAAGACATAGCCATGGAGGTTGTAACTTACCTGTTCAAATTTTTCGTCAAAATATTATTATCCTGCAATATATCAAGAATTAGCATGTATTTGAAGCTTATCTCTTGGGGGGGTTTAAATAATAAAATATAAATGACATTGAGATTAATGGGTAGGCTTTTTTCCCTCTGTAAATAAATTCTGTAATACCTAAATAATACTGACATTTCTGTGACAATGGTACTGAGTACAACATTTTTATATTTAACTGATTCCATGACATTGTCTATACTTAACAGATTTACATTGTGACTGAGTAAAATGTTTTTATAGAATGTCACTTTCAGAAGCTTGTTCCATCTCATTGTCTATAATTAAAGGATTTATTTATATGGGGGATAATGGTGCATCATAGTGAAGAGTCTCTGGGATACCCCTTGTCTTTTAAAATTTATGCAATATGATTACCAGTGTGCATGACACGCCAATATATTTTTCAGGATATTTTCCTTATGCATTGAGTCCTGCCTCTAGCAGACTCTTAATATAGTCTCTCTTTCTACATTTCAAAGACCCTGTCAGAATGTAAGATAAGTAGTGTGCCATATATATATATATATATGTATATATATATATGTATATATATATATATATATATATATATATATATATATATATGTATGTATATATATACGTATACATACACATGTGACAAAATGAGTGGTTGTAAGTTAATGTTTTAATGTCTCCCCTTAACATCAATTTGTTATAGACAACCCTAAATGTGTTCTTCTAAGGTCTGTTTTCAGTAATGATGTTTTCTTATTTTGCAGATTTTCTTAAGGTCTACAGGAACTGGTTGTGTGCCAATACCTTTACATGACCCAATATTTTGGATTAAATGCAAACCTAGGGACTTAAGGCAATTGCAGTTAGCCCATTCACCATTAGAAACACTGAGTGTAGTTATCTTACATTTCATACATACTTTTTCATTGCTTAGTTTCTATCCATACGTTTTTGAACCAGCTGATATAACCTTTACCATGTATTTATCTGGCAAAAGCTCAATGGCCAAATCAACCAAGTAATTACTCAGTGGAGATTCCCAATCACTTGGTTACTGATCAGAATCCCCATCATGTTGGAGGCAGCATTCCTGAAGCTGTTCAAGAAAATAATATAACTGAAGTCAGAAACAGGCAGTGGTTATGCTAGCATGGATGTTAACAGCACAGCATAACTGTACTGAAATATCTTTAGTATTAACAAATATCTATATCGGTACATCAAATCGGCCTGCATTTCTCAACTTCTTTGTACAAGAATTCTGGACAAAGACAAAAAGAATGGGGAATCAAAGGCCCAAAATCAGGATTTTGTAATATTACTCTATTGAACAACAGGTTTTGCTTCAGCGTGCATTTTCTTTTTTCTTCCAAAATGTTTTTATTCATTTTATAACACAATAATTTAAAAGTATAGTAACAAGAAAAAAACAAACTATAAACAATTTCCACAACAATTAAAAAAGCAATATACATAGGAAAACACTTATACTTCTCTAACAGATTAGACAGTTTTGCCCAAGCAATTAAATGATGAGTTATGCTGTTAGTCCTTGCTTTTATAGAGGGAATCACATTCTTACAAATGTATTTCACAAGATGAATAAACTGAACTTTAAAGACAGGAGTAGACTGGGATTCCAAATTTTTATTAACAATTTTCCTTGCTATAGAGGGGATAGAGCATAGTAAAAATGTTTGTTTTTTAAGAATGACTTCAGGAACATTGAAAAGGATAAGGGAGTCAGAAATTACACAACTGTTATTCCACAGAGCTTTAAAAATATATTTAAAATCTAACCAAAATGGGAAAATTATTTTGCAATTAACAACCATACTGTGGTGATGGTGCTGCAGTAGCATTGTCGCCTCACAGTTAGACGTTGCCCATTCGATTCTCAGTTAGAGCGTCTTCTGTGTGGCGACATGCGTGAATGGGCATTCCTTCATTGAAGGTTGTGTGATAGGCCTGGCAGGCCAGCACATAAAAAAAAAATCAACTGCCAATCATTAGTGGACCGGAGTTCCGCTGTGGCGACCCCTAACCGGGAAAAGCCGAATTACACAAACAATGTATCCGGTCAGCATCAGGGTGTCCATATCTCCAGCATTTCATTTCATCTTTCTTGTAGATTATTGATAGTCTATGTGGGGTGAAAAATAGACTATGTAAAAAATTCCATGTGTATACATGCCAAAACAGTGTGCCACTCAAGTCCCTAAGGCAAAAGAGCATGCCCAACACACTAGTCATAGGTGACTTGATAGTAAAACACACTGATGTCACACTCACTAGGTTGAATAAGGAGAAAATAACAGTCAGCTGCCTGTCAGGCACCAGGATCTGCCACATAACGCACACACTCAGGTCTCTCAACAACATGCACAAATATAACTCTGTCATTGTACATGGTGTGAATGACCTGAGATGTACCTTCCTTGACTGCATGAAAAGAGACATGGAGTTCTCAGATTATGTAGCCCAGGTGGGTATGACCCTAGCCCTGAGCAGTATCCTACCATCACCCAGAATGATACCACAGTACAAGCAGAAAATGATTGATTTCAACAATTGGTTAAGTTTCTAGTGTTATTCTAAGGGGATCCAATATCTGTCTGCCTGGGATGACATGATTGACAGACCTCAATGCTTTGCCAGAGATAGCCTGCATCCATCACCCCTGGGCTTCCAGATACTGGCCAAGGCTCTTGCCACCCCTATAGTACCATTTTTAGGCAGTGTTCCAAAGACCAAATTACCACCATAACAGCTACAAACAAATGCAATCTGAGGGTCATGCTGCTCAATGCTAGAAGTCTAAATCTCAAAATGCACTTGCTCGAAGCACTCCTTAAAATAGAGAACATTGACATTTGTGCCATAACAGAAACCTGGTTCAAGGCAGCAGAAAGCACCCCTGCACTACCAGGCTATAACTCATTCCAAACCTTTCGGCCCCAGAACTTGAACTGTAGCTCCAAAAGTGGTGGTGTTTCCATATTCATAAAGGATGTGCACGCCTCCAGACTGGTAGCCCAACATAACACATCTTTGATACTTCAGGTTCAGCTAACATTGGGTAAGACAACAATCTAGGTTGTAGCCTGCTATAGGTCCCCAACCATGTCCCAAGACTCACACTCCATGTTCCTAAGCACCCTGGAGAATATTAGGGTTCAAACTGACACTCTCATACTGGGTGACTTCAAATACCCCTCCATTAACTGGGAAAACTACTCATGTACCAATACACTTGCCCAATGTTTCCTGGAATTCATTAATTCCAATGCCCAGGACCAGCTCGCTCTTAACCCCACTAGAAGTAGCAACATCCTTGACCTGGTCATTACTAACATGGGCAACTGTTGCTCAACACTAATAGTCAATTCATCCCTGGTTAGATTCCACCACAAACTAATCACCTTGGAAATCCACATCCCTCTGACCCCACCCCACCCTGCAAAAGTAACCACCATGAAAAACTTCTCCAAAGCTAACTTTGGGCTCCTAAAAACAGAGGTGGCTAACTTCACAACACCCATGCAAATGGAGAATAGTTGCATGACCACTGAATCATACACCAATGCACTGTACGAACACGTACACAAATGAATGGATCTCAGCATACCCAATAGAACCAACACGCTCTCCTCCAAAAAAAGGAAGCCAATCGGGTGATCTTCTGCCATAAATAAACTCTACAACAGAAGGAGGAAACTCATGTAGTATACAGTGAAGTCCCAAGACTGGAAACCTCCCTTATTAGCCTCAACAAAAAGTTGAGATCCCTCATCAAATCCTCTAAAGCTAGCTATGAAAACAGAATTGCAGCAGATAGTAAAGACAACCACAAAGCCTTCCATAGTTATGTAAAGAATCTCCATGGTGATACCCAGATTTGCTCTGAGCTACTGCACAATGATACCTCCTATACTGATCCAACAGATATTGCCAATATACTGGCCAACAGAGTCAGTGCAACTTTGCCCCTCCCCCCCAAAGGACCAGTCACAATCCCAGTAGATTGCCAGTCACCCAGTTTTTGCACAGGTTAAAACAGCACTGACCAAGGCCAAAAATACAGCTTCTATGGGACCTGACAATATCCCTGGTTGTGATCTACATGAACTACAGAGTGAACTGGCACCTCACCTGTGTGCTCTGTTCAATCACAGCCTCACCTCAGGCTTTGTCCCTAACAAATGACGAACGGCTACAGTCATCCATCTCCACAAAAGAAGTGACTACAGACCCTAGGAACTATCACCCCATTAGCCTGATGAGTCTGATATGCAAGGCTATGGAATGCATCATCATCATGGACCTAATAAACAAGGATATAGGGAATCTCCAAACTCTGGATCCCACACAGTTTGGTTTTGTAAAGGGTAGATCATACCTACTCAACTTGGTCAACTTCTTTGAGTCAATCAGCAGAGCTGTGGATAAAGGCAAGGTGGTTCATACAGCCTACCTTGATCTGGCCAAGGTCTTTGATACCATTCCCCACTTAAGAATCATAGAAAAACTCACTAAGCTAGGCATCATCCCCTATATTACTAGGTGGGTTGCAAACTGGCTCGCAAATATAACCCACAATGTGAAAGTATCTGACTCCAAGTAAGACTGCTGACCAATCATGAGTGGAGTCCCACAGGGTTCGGTCCTGGGTCCTCTCCTGTTTGGTATCTACTTCTCTGAAGTCCAGGCCAACATGAAGGGACTCTGGCTGATAAAGTTTGCAGACAATTGCAAGTTGGAAGCTATTATTAACTCCCTAAGTGATGCTGACATCCTACAGAAAGGCCTCACTGAGACCAACGACTGATGTCAGAGCCATGGCCTTAAGCTCAATGCCAAAAAATGCCGTCATCTCCTTTGGGAAAAAAATAGTTTCCCTGAATTACCACATCGATGGTACTCCACTGAACACAGAAGGTGTTATAAGAAGTCTGGAAATACAGACTGACAACAACCTCTTTTTTGACCACCACATTGTCACTGTGGTCAGAAAGTCCTTCTATGTGGCACATCTCATTACTAAGGGTTTTGCATCCAGGAAGGAAGAAAGAGGTCATTATCTCCCTATACTCTTCCCTCATTAGGCCAATCATTGAGTACAATGCCCCATTTGGCATGTATCTCACTAAACACCTGCAACTATTGGGGAAGCCACAAAAGTACCTCACAAAGAGGATCCTAGGCCTTAGACATTTGTCCTATTTGGACAGACTCGAAAAACTCCAATTATTCTCTGTCTCATATCGCGTACTTAGAGGCAATCTCTGCTTGACTTACAAAGCCATGTCTGACCCAGCTCTGATAGAAATGCTACATCTAAAGAAATCCCAATCCCTCCACACCACACACTCCAGAGACCTCAACCTCATTATCAAAATCAACAGAACATGCTGGAGGGACAGGTTCATAACTCAGAGACTGCCCATGCTATGGAATAGACTTCCCATACATGTCAAGCAGAGCACCTCACTGGCCCTCTTCAAGATAAATCTTGATGAGTGGATGGGAAATAGAAAATTCACCCCAGGGATCACTCCAGTGATTTTACTCGACAGAGCCACTGGGATCTAAGGTCAGGTGACACAATGCCAGGGTAATCCTATAGGCTAGGCTTGTAAAGGCTACAGGATCATTAGCTTAGTACACACCTATGAACCTATGAACAGGGAAGATGTGGATTTCTTCACTGACTGTAAGCAAAGTTTTTTATCTTTTTTCTGAGAATACTTGTTTATTAACTTCACTTGAATAATTCCAAAAAGAAACGTGTTTTGCTAAAATCATTTCTGAAAATTTTATAAATAACTGATATGTATGAAGTGTTCTTGGGTGAGCTATTAATAATTGTTGAGATAAACTCCAAGATTTTTAAGTTACTCTTATTGTATACCTCTAATGAGGGTACAAGCTTATTATGTATAAAATCCTTACAAGTTTGGATGTCTAGCCAATTGTAATTTTGCACACCATATCTGTTGATCAAATAGTCTGCAGAACTTATTTTTATTAGCTGAGAGAAACTGATTCCAATCTGAGCATCAAAAGATATCAAACATTCATTTGTGTAGGCAGTAGGAAACATAATTATTAATAAATTCTTAATTAATTGATTATAAAACATAAGCTTTTTAAACAACAGCAATATTTGATTTGTAAGGGATGTAAGAACAAGTTTTGACCTTTCACTTATAGGTTCATAGGTTGGTACTAGGCTATCGGCTCTACAGGCCTAGCCATAACAATTCCCTGGCTATTTCTTCCCACACTATTTACTTCCCTGGACCCCTGTCTAGCAGGGCGACTGACGTGATCCCCGGGGTGAATTTCCTTTCTCTCATCCAATCAGCGAGGTTCTTTTTGAAGAGGTCCAAAGAGGCACTCTGCTTGACATGTATGGGCAGTCTATTCCAGAGTCCGGGGAGCCTCTGGGTCAGGAACCTATCCCTCCAACATGTTTTGTTTATTGTGATGACAAGGTTTAGATCCCTGGAGCATGTGGCTCCAAAGTGTAGCATTTCCAACAGCTCTGGGTTTGACATGGCCTTGTATGTTAAGCAGAGATCGCCTCGGAGTAGATGATATGTGACAGAGTATAGCTGGAGTTTTTTAAGGCGGTCAGAATAGGGCATCTGCTTTAGGCCTGTGATTCTTTTAGTGAGGTATTTCTGCAGCCTTTCCAGTTGTTGCAGATGTCTTGAGAGGTACATACCAAATGGGGCATTGTATTTTATAATGGGTCTAATGAGGGATGAGTATAGTGGGACAATGACCTCTTTTCTTCTGGATGAAAAGCCCTTAGTGATGAGGTGTGCCACATAGAAGGATTTCCTGACTGTTTTGGCGATGTGCTTATTGAAGGTGAGACCACTGTCCACCTGTGTCCCTAAGTCTCTTATCACACTTTTGGTGTTTAGTGTACTGCCACCTATGTGGTAACTCAAGGGTACATGTTTTTTTCCCATAGGGGATAACTATACATTTCTTGACATTGAGCTTGAGCCTATGGCTCTGGCACCAAGCATCTGTTTCTGTGAGGCCCTTTTGTAGAGTATCCACATCATACGGGGATACAGTAATGGCTCCCAGTTTGCAGTCATCTGCAAACTTTGTTAGTCAGAGTCCCTTAGTGCTGTCCTGTACTTCAGAGAAGTAGATGCCAAACAAGAGAGGTCCCAGGACTGAACCCTGAGGTACTCCACTTATCACTTGTCTGGAGCTGGATTTGGAGTCAGCTACTTTTGCAGTGTGGGTTCTGTCAGTAAGCCAGTTGGCAACCCATCGAGTGATGTAGGGATTAACGCCCAGCTTAGTAAGTTTATCTATGATTCCAGAGTGGGGGATGGTGTCAAAGGCTTTGGCGAGGTCCAAAATGTATATTTTTAAAATCCATATAAAGATGTTTGTATGTATTTGAGTATATGGTTCAAGCAATGTCCTATTGCTATTAAGAAATAAGGTTTCATGTACTGATTTCCGATATGATGCATAATAATTATTCAAAAGGATCAGTATGTTAATAAATGTGGAATTTAAATAAAAATCAATATTTAGAAACCCTATACCTCCTTCATCCCAGCTTGTGGTGTGCCAGAAAAGAGAAATTCTTGTTTTTTTGGGGGGATACCAAAGCAAGTTGAGTAATAAGTTATTAAATTTCTATTTAATTTTGACAGATGGGGGAATTATTAGAGCTTGGCCAGTGAATATGATTTTAGGTAACAGTATCATTTTGATTAAAGTTAGCCTGTCTTCAAATGTGAAGAAGAGTCTGGTCCAACTGTCAGTTATGCTTGGAATTGAGTTTATAAGCTGCTGGTAATTATATGTAAGTGATTTTTTTATAATTAGATTCAATAATGATACCTAGATATTTAATATGTGTGCCCTCCCAGTTTATGTCTCTTTTTTATCTAAGTTTCACAGTAACATTTTTATTCACTAGAAGTGACTAAGTTTTGTTGCGATTGAATTTTAGACCAGAGATGCTTGCAAAGAAGTCTAGATCATGTAATAGGTGATCTACTGAATTTTCAATATCATTAAAAATTATTAGTAGATCACAGGCAAACAGTTGTATCTTGGGGGATAATTTGTCTGACACTTTATATCCTTTAACGCTGTCATTATTTCTAACATAATTTGCGAGAGGCTCAATAGCCAGGGCAAAGAGTAATGGGGAGAGGGAACACCCCTGTTTAGTACCTCTTAATATTTTAAATGGGCTAGATAGATAAGATCCAATGTTTACATAGGCTATGAACTTTTCATATAGTTTTTTAATTAATTCTATAAAGTTTGGGGAGAAATTGTATTTTTGCAGAGCATGGTCAAGTTAGGGATTCAAAACATTTATCTGTATCAAGGATTAAAATAGAAAGCTCATTTTTTTTTCTTCTTTGCTAAGTCTATTAAGGACAGTAATCTAATTACATTGTCTTCTACCTTTCTGTTTTTGATAAACCCGGTTTGGGCTTCATGAATTAATATTTAAAGAATATTATTTAATCTGTCTGCTGAGATAGACATGAATATCTTGTAATCAATGTCAAGCAAAGAAAGTGGAATGTATGATGTGCAAAGATTGGGTTCTTTATTTGGTTTTAAGATGGGAGAGATGACAGAATATGTCCATAATGGATGGATGCTTGCTGTAGTTTTAACTTCTTGGAAGGCATTGAGTAAGATTTTCAAGATGTTATTAGGTAAGAGTTTGTAAAATTCTGGAATAAGTCTATACAGCCCTAGTGCCTTTTTTTGTCTTAAGATGTTTTATTTGTTCCTTTAGTTATTTAAAGAAAAAGGATTTATCTGTGTTATTAATATTGTGCTTGGATAGTTTCTTTTGAATATTATTAGCAAGAAAGTTGTCTATACTTTTGTTTCACTTGCAGATTATTTATTATTATTAATATTCTTGCAATGGCTTTTAAAGCATAATAAGATATTTTTAGGTCTGTAACTTTAATAGTCTGATTATTTCTAGTGTATATTATTTCTTTGCGTTTATATCACGTTATCAAAAGATGAAAATAGCAAACACTATTTCATCGAACCTAAAATATCTAAACCACATAATATTGAACATTCAGAACAGCAAATTTTTTCCTTGGGAAAAAAATTTGTTATTCCGAAACACATACACACAACACAAGCACACCTAAAAACCAGCAATATACACACACATACACTTATAATTCTACAACTAACCCTACACTAAACTATACATACACTACTATTTATCCACTTACCTTAACCCAAACCCTAACCCTAAGGTCCGTCACTATCGCACACTCACCTAACCCGTGCCCTAACCCTACCTCACCTAACCCGTGCCCTAACCCTAACTCACTTAACCCGCCCCTAAACCTAATTCACCTAACCCGTGCCCTAACCCTAACTCACCTAACCCGTGCCCTAATCCTAACAACCACACAATCACACACTTACCTGAACCCGACCTGTAAATCTCCACCACTGCTCTGAAAATAGTGAAGCCACAGAATCGGCCAACCAAATTCTTTCCCTAGGAAAGAATTCGGTGTTCTGCAGCTTTGCTATTTTTAGCGTTCAATTAAAACAGGTCGATATTAGAACATTTGAAGTTTTAAAACTTCGATGTTCTGATAAAGACCCATTTTTTTATATGACTTTTTTCATTTAAATTTTTAGATCTAATCACAGTCCTATGCCTACTCTTGGGATTAATTGAGTAGGATTGTAATCTGATATTTTCCAGATTTATTGATATTTGATGCTGCATGATATCCTGATATACCTTGTTCAGTTTACATATGTCAGCAAATGCAGATTTGTCATTTGCTGTAAGTTTTAGTTTTAGTTCATCAATTTCTTTTTGTATGTCTGCCAGTTTTGTATCTAACGCTTTCATTTTATTTATATACCAACTTTTGACTTTATCATGTAAGACTACCTTTAAAGTGTCCCATAGGATAATATCTAAAACCTCTCCATTGTTATTGATGTCTAGGTAAAGCTTAATTTCATCTAATAACTATTCTTTAAATCCTTGTACTGTTACTAGATAAGCAGGTTGTCTTTGGCAGAAGTTTAAGGGGTCAGTATTAAGTGTTACATTGAAGGTGATAGCATTGTGGTCAGACATAGGGCATGATGGCAGCACTACATTATCAATTTTGGCCAGTAAAGAACTGGTTACAAAGGCTTTGTCTATGTTGGTCTGTGTGCCAAATCTGTAAAAGTTGTGAAAATATTTCAGGGAGGATAATATTTTTATACCACCAATGTCAATTAGGTTTCTGTCTTTTATATAGTTGTACAAGTGCTTGGTAACAGGGGACATCTTGAAGAGCTTAGAGCTTGTAGTATCAGTGGAGGACAAGATACAATTAAAATGACCTGCTAATATTAACTCACCTTTAGACATTAATGCTATGGTGTCTAAATGCGTTTTTCACAGTTTTAGTCCCAATACCCAGTATGCAGTAAGGTGTTTGTAAAAGTGTACATCCTTTTATCTAGTTTTAGTATGACTAAAGCAACCATACCATCATTGCTTGAGTATGAGTCTGTCCCGGGTCCACAAGGTATTCTGCTCTCCCTGCACCATATGCACACCAGCAACTAAGCCCCTCTTCTTACTGGAATATAGTACTACCTACCAACCAGCTGTGAAATAAGAACAACTATCAACTAGTCCCTACATCATGGCAACTGCCCTTCCAGCCTTACAATTATTCACCTAAGCCCCTCTTCTTACTGGAATATAGTACTACCTACCAACCAGCTGTGATACAAGAACAACTACCAACTAGTCCCTGCATTGCAACGACTGCCCTGCCAGTCTTACAATTATTCAACTAAGCCCCTCTTCTTACTGCAATATGGTACTACCTACCAACCAGCTGTGATACAAGAACAACTACCAACCAGTCCCTGCATCATGGAGATTGCCCTGCCAGCCTTACAATTATTCAGCTAAGCCCATCTTCTTACTGGAATATAGTACTACCTACCAACTAGCTGTGAAAGAAGAACAACTACCAACTAGTCCCTGCATCACGGTGACTGCCCTCCCAGCTTTACAATTATTGTATGTACCCCAAGTGATGTGCTCTTGTTATGCTTAAACTGAATTTGCTTAACTCACCCTTCAATAGCTCAGTTAAACCTATCTTGCTGGTCTGCTGAGGTGTGCACATAGGATGTGGGTACTCTAATACCAAACTACCTGCATTATTATCATCCTTGCCCCCAAACTCTATTCTTTACTTCTAGGATATCTCAATGGTGCATTATAACTGGCACTCAGACCAAACCTCGCATGTATCAGTGTTCTGATCCCAGAGGGCACCTAAAGGCAGCCTACTTACTGTTTTTACAGCTGCCCACCCCACTTTCAATAAAAACATCATTCCTGGCACTAGCAATATATTCTAGTGTATCATATAAACTATAAGAGGGTTTTTATCTGCTGATACTGATAGATTATTTTTCTTGAGATCTCTAGCTCTCAGCTCTGCCGGAATGAGACTCTCCTTAAAGGTTTTTCACCCCTGCCCACTTAGTTAGTTTTTTAATAGAAGTGCTACCTGGAAAAGGTGCCATTTTTGATCCAGTCCGTCCTGGGTCCCCAAGGTATTTGGCTCTCCCTGCACAGCGTGCATGCCAGGCAAGTGTTGAAACTATGTTGTACAATGTTACCTGTACTGAATGCTCATAGTGATATGTAGTTTGATTAAAGTGCTATTTTGAATTCATAGTTAATGTTAGCCAGACATTGTTGTAGAAACAGCACTGCTTTAAATATTTCTGATATATGGTATTTTGTCTTGCAAAAAGGTGACCATTAACCCATGTGTAGTGAACAGCCTCTTGTTAGCCAGACAGAGCCACTTAATTGTCTTTTAAATCAAATCAGCAAGTTAAGCCATTCTGAGCAAACTATTATTGTTAGTCCACTGTGTAATGGCTTTCCTCTGCCAGAAAACTTCATTTTATTAATTGTGGTTCTTAAGTCCACACACGTGGCCTGTTCTGTCTGCATATTTTATGGAGCTCCTTCTGTTGTAAAGCAATGCATACGTTGGTCGTTAATATTGCTATTTAGACTGGGGCTGCATGGTATTTTTGCGTGGCCTTCACCGTGTTTGCTGTTACCTATATTGCAACCTGGCCTGTAATATATGTTTTTAACTGATACATCTGAGAGATTTAGTCTCCCCTCACCCAGTAGTGTGTATATAAGTGTGGTAGTAGCATCGTGCACTGCACAACAGCTTTTGCCTGCACTTTTTTAGTGTTTATAGTATTAGTTGTATTAGCATTGTGATGTGTATACTAGCATTTAATTGTGTTCTCCCTTTTGCTTATAGTATTAGTTGATTTTAGCATCAAGAACTGTATATGTGTTTATTTTCTATAACTTACTGCAGCAACTAGGTGTAACATTAATAAGCTCCACACTGGCCTACACTGCATTTACTATCATATTTCATTCTGCCACTCTACCCCTCTTGTGTTATTCCACACTCTTCCACTCATTTTCCTCCACATGCAGCTCCCTCACTTTGCCTTCTACATCCCCTGCTGCTTCCCTGTCTCCACTAGCTCACCCTTAACTTCTATTTGTTTTTCTTTTTTTCAGCAACTAAGCACCTCTTCTTACTGGAATATAGTACTATCTATCATCCAGCTGTGATACAAGAACAACTACCAACTAGTCCCTGCATCGCTGCGACTGCCCTACCAGCCTTACAATTATTCTATGTGTCCCAAGCAATGTGTTCTTGTTATGTTTAAACTGAATTTGCTTAACTCACTCTTCAATAGCTCAGTTAAACCTACCTTGCTGGTCTGCTGATGCATGCACATAGGACACAGGTGCTCTAATACCAAACTACCTGCATTATTATCACCCTTGCCCCCAAACTCTATTGTTTACTTCTAGGCTATCCCAATGGTGCATTCTAACAGGTGCTCAGACAAAAGCTACCCTGTATCAGTGTTCTGACCCCAGAGAACACCTAAAGGCAGCCTACTTGCTGTTTTTACAACTGCCCACCCCACTTTCAATAAATACATCATTCCTGGCACTAGCAATATATTCTAGTTTATCATACAAACTATAAGAGGGTTTTTACCTGCTGATACTGATGGATTATTTTTTTTAGATGTCTGGCTCTTGGCTCTGCCCTGCTCCATTTGCCCTTGCTATGCTCAGACTCACTCCGCTCCCCTACCCTACCCCCAATTCCCACACCCCTCTATCCCCATTATTATTTAACACTAGCCACACCCTACCTGCTCCTTTACCCAATCAGGAACACAGGCTCTTACCATCTGACATACTTGACCCCACCCACACCCAACCAACTAATTACCTCATCAGTAACACTAACTATTTTGACATCTTTCCCTATCCTCACTTCTACTACCACCCACATCACTCTTCCTCTCCCTGCATAATTCCACCTATCTCCTGTTCACCACTTAACTTGACATCTTACAGCAGAGCCAACACTAAGATTCCACAATATGCTTTTACTTCACATAGCTTCTCTTACCACTTTATGTACTGTTTCCCTCCTGTCCTCATACCTCACCCACCTACTAGAGTTTCCTCTCTTTAACACTATAATTTCCATACCTATTTACACTAACATTTACCACATAACTATCTCCCCTGCTATCTTAAATTCTTGTCCCACAGACTATGCTCCTTTTATATTACTACTTTCTCACCACACACCCACACTCTCCATACAATATGACACGAACATAAAGAAAATACTGAAAACAATGGTCTACACAGCCTGCAAACTCTCCTGTTGTGATGACATCCACCCTGACCCCAGTCCAACAACTTCCACTAATATCCCAATCTCCCAAATTCCCACACTCCCCATTAACTGGCTTCAACTCCCAAGAAAATCAACAGGCCTACTCTTATTTAACATTAATATTAGAAATATCAGCAACAAAATTCATGACCTGCATGCTTATCTGTCACTATACACACCAGACATAGTTGTTATACCTGAGGCATGGCTCAAACCACACACATCCCAGATAATTAAATTATCCCACCAGGTTACAATATTCTAAGAAAGGATAGAATTAACAAGAAAGGTGGTGGTATTGCCATACTTAAAAAAAATCATCTGACAGTAGAGACTGCCAATATAAAACATCCAAATCTAGACACAGCAGAAACACTTTTCACACAACTAAAACTCAACTCAAACAAACTAATTAATGTAATTGGATGTTATATACCACCCGGAAACAACACTGACACTCTTGAAAACCTACTCTGTTGGTGCTGCACATCTTTCCAGCATGAAACCATTATCATGGGGGATTTTAATACTGATTAGTTAACATGCAACTGCCATGCCCCTCTAATCCTATTAACAATCATGTTTTTCACAAACCATCCAAGCCCCAACCAGATCTGATAAATTTCCAACAGGGGATCTATCCTTGACTGGACACTTACAAACCAACCAGGCAACCCTTATCAAGCAGGCTGCCTACCTGATGGCCTAAGTGACCATCTCACAACCTTCTTGCTTAGACAGCAATTCCATTACAACAGGAACTGTCCACCAAATAATTAGAATTAAAAAGGATCTTAACCCAACCATCCTTATTACTGACCTCAAACAATGTAATTGGTCTCCATTAAAACATCTTGACCTAAATGAGGCCGTCAAATATTTTAATTCTAACTTTCTAAATATCCTTAACTTACATGCTCCTCCTAAAATCATCAGGATCAATGCTAACAGTGCTCCTTGGATAAGCAAGGAAACCAGATCCCTCCTTGAGGCCAGGGACATAGCCTGGGTACACCGGCACAAAATGAAATCCCTAACCACTAAACAAAACTACCAGGAGCTTGTTCAACCATCGATATTAATAGATATAATGCTAAATATTATCATTTGATGGAGACTGCTATTATAAGTTAAATTGAAAAGTGGTTTCATTGATTTGTTATGACAAATTATTTTTTTAAACTGTTATGGACAATTTAAAATCTCTAAATTTGAAAACAATAAAACTGTAAATTTTAACAACCTTCTGCATGGATAATCTAAATCCAGGCTTACTATATCTCTCATAGAAACCAGAAACTAAAACTCTCATCCCATATAGTGGGAATTCCTAGCTACTGCATGTTAATAGCAAGCAGAAGGGAAACTACACATGCATTAAAAACATACAAAAGGAAAATTTTGATTTAATATACTATGTATGCATGAACTAAGAACATGAAGCTGTATACAATTTCTTAATTTTTTTGTCTAAACAGACTAAAATAAGTTGATGAATCCTCATAATTATTTGTTACTATGAGTAAATATAGGACTATAATGTCATTAAAGCAGGCAAAAAAGATGAATTTAAAACTGCCACTGCCAGAAACATATTTGTAATTATTATTTAAATATAAATGTAATTCCGATTAAATAAATCACTATTTAGAGTAAAACATATGCTTATAAGATATTCTAGATACAAATAATTGCTAAATGAATGAAAACACAGTTGAAATGATCATTCTTGAATCTAATTGGCTGTTAAAGCTCAGTGCAGTTCAGGAGCAGGTTCAAAGGTCATGCCTACTTCCTAAAAGACATCACAGATGTTTCTTATGAGTCTGGGAGCTAACTGAAGCCTTTAGAACCTTGAGCTTGTCAAAAAAGTCAAAATTCCATCAAAAAGTAAGTAGGCAGGAATTTTCTAGTGAAGTAAAGCTTTTAAGCATAACTTGTAGAATGATGAATATTTAAAATAAAGGCTCCAAATTGCCAACCATACTGGAGCACACTGCAGAAGTTCAGTTAAGTAATAAATGTATAGATAATGATAAAATATCATGACTTTCTTTCTAAATACTTAAAAGTAACACAGTAAGCATTTCTCTCTCCTGCAGTGATTAAATACTATGACACTAGGACTAAAACAGAAAGGGAAGGCACATGCATAAAGAAATAAGTTTAGGGTATAAAAGAAATATATATAACTGTATGAAATGAGTGAGTGATTTTATACCATTTCAGTAGTGTTATGCCATGTATATAAAGAGATAAAGGTATAAAAGAGTAGTTTATAGTTGGATAAGATTTTGATTTACTTGAATTTTGAGTACTATATATTATTTATAAAATTAGCATTGTTGTGGGAAAGATAATAGGAGAGAAAAGTTACATTACCTTCTGTGTATGATTCCACATTATTTAAAGTGGGGAAACAAAAACATACATGAAATGTGAAGTTATGTATAATCATGTGTCTCTGAATTTCTTCTTTTCTTTAATAGTCCACTCATTTTTTAAAGCTTGTCTTTTTACATTCATTGAAGAATCCATGGGTTCATGTTGACTTAAAAGGTTTGTTTTTTAGACAAATTTGTATGCTTCTTTGAGAGAGTCAAACGTTTTCTTTCCTTCTGGCAGGGATAGTCTTATTCTTGCTGGGAATATGAGTTGTGATTTGATTCCTTCCATTTTAATGATTTTATTAGAGGGACACATGCTCTTCTTTTGGACATTACAAGAGGTGAAAAGCCACTGTCAAACCTGATAGTTTAGTCACCAATTTTTAATGGAGCAAGGGGACCAGACAGTTCTTAAAACAAGGTTTTTGTGTTGAGTGGAGATAAATTTTACAATAATAGATCTTGGACGTCTGTTTTTCCTGGATACATAAGTTGCAGTTAAAGACCTGTGTGCCCTTTCTGTCCAGAAGGACAGTGCTTCAGGTAGGTTTAGGATTTTAGGAATCCAAGAAGTCAGGGAATTAAATAGATTATTTCCCTCCATCTGCTCCGAGATGCCATATATTCTTATATTGTTTCTCCTGGTTCTATTCCCAGTGTCATCTATATTTTCAATGAGTCTGGTGTTTTCTTGAAGAAGAAAGTCAATGTTTTTCTCTCTTTCTGTTAACCTATAGTCTATATCTGTTGCAGAATCTTCCAAAGCCTTAATCTGGGCAGTTTGTTGTTTAAGGACTTAATTTAATAATGTTATTTGTTTGGTGGTATCTTCTTTTGTATTGTCTACTTTTAAGTTTAATTTGTGTATTTTACACACCAAGTCTTGAACTGTAGTAATCCTCCCTTTAGACCAGTTATATCTGCAGGCAAGTCGAAGACAGAAACAATGTCTATTTGGTTGGATCATGTCTTAAATCCTATAGTGCAAGCTTCTAAGTATTATTTAAGGGATTCCTGGCATCTGTTAGAAATACTGAGGGATCACAAACTGCAAGTAGAGAATTTTGTTTTTGCATCTTTAGATGTAATATCCCTCTATACTTGTATTGACCAGGAAGTAGAAATAGACTTCCTAAGGGAATATTTGGTTGAAAATACTAATTTTGAGAATTCTAAGATCAACACCATTTGTACACTTACGGAAATGGTATTAGATAATTTTTTCAAATTTCACAACCAAATGTACAAACAGACGGCAGGGGTGGTGAAGGGGGCAAGATTAGCCCCTGCTTTCGCTAACCTAGTAATGGCTCACTGGGAAAGTAAGTACATTAAGAATTACCCAGATTTTGAAAAGGTTTTGATGTATTATCGTTACATAGATGATTTGTTTTTTCGGTGGGATGGAAGTTATGAAGAGTTTAAGCTGTTACATATTTGAACAACACTACAAACTTTCTTAAGTTTTCAATTAGTGGGTTTGGAGAAAGATTGGATTTTCTTGATCTTAGATCACATATGATAGAGAGTCAAAGGAATTTATTAGTAGTATTTTTAGAAAATAAGTTTTTTTAAACCAATACCTACACAAAGATAGTCTACACCCAGTTCATATGAAAAAGGGAATAGTTAAAGGACAGCTTATCAGACTCAGTAGACTAACTTCCAAGGACATCACTTTTTCAAGTGAATTGAAAAGTCTGAGGTCACCTTTCATGGCAAGAGGGTATGACAAAACATGGCTAGAGAAAATAGAAAAATAAGTTGTTCTGTTGAGGAATGGAAGTGCATGTCTCATTTTAAAAGGTCAAATTCAGACAGTGGTATCTAAAATTGGTAATGGGAGAAGTGATTTAGAGAACAATGGCTTTTATTGTTCCTTTCCTTTACCAATTAGCAATGAGATGTGGTCCATCAAAGAATTCATAGTGGACAATTGGAAAGTCATGTTGGGGAACATTGATTTGATCAAGGTTATAGGTGCATGACCAAAATTCACTTTTAAGAAAATGAAAAGCTTATTGGAACAAGAGAGTTGTTACAACAACAACACTTACAAAAGTGTTATTCAGACCAGAGGTACTTTTTCATGCAACAATTGTAGACAATGCATGTATATTGGTAAATCATTCTTGGTCAAAATTGGTCAAAAGAAAAAAAACATTTTGGTCGAAGGGCTATTTCACTTGTAATAGTGAGATGGTAGTGTACATTGCACAATGTGAATCATGCCCCAGTTATTATGTTGGGAAGACCATTAGGTGTCTTAAAAGGAGGATTTATGAACATGTGTTGGCCATAAAGAAAAAAGAACAAACTAATGCTTTGGCAAGACATTCTATCACATGTAGTGGTTTTAAAAAGTTCACTTTCTTTGTTATAGACAGTGCTGGCCAGAGTTTATACATGGGGGGGGGGGGTTATAAAACCCAGTTAGAGTGTAAGGAATCTTTCTGGCGAATACATTTGGGTGCAGATCAAGCACCAGGTTTAAATGATTATATCAACATTAAATGTTTTTTACAATATAAGTAACTATATTAGTTACGAGTATAAAAATTGATACTTTTATAATATAACAAAAATGTTTTATGAGTAATGAACAACAAGTTTTTATTAAATTTTTTTACATTTTGTATTTAAAAACAGTTGAAATGGTTTGAATGAATGACATCATTAATCATGTGATTTTTCTAATTATATAAATTGTCTTTAGGGGTGGTTTCATTGTTTCTGAGGAAGTTCACATGTAATAAAATGAATGAAAGCACTAAGATTCTGTGTCTGTGCTTTTTGGATCTACAATTTGGGGCAGTTGTGATTGTTTCATTTTACAACAGCAATTGCCTGTATTTCTTTCTTCATTGGAGTTTCTTGCTGAAAAAGCCTGGAGCTGCTCATCTTCCTTTGTGAATGTGGTTTCAATGTCCCATCTATTTGAAAGTTTGATAGGAAAATATGAACATTTTGGCTTAAAAATTACACCAACTTGTAGCTTATGGCTTCCAGAATCTGATTTTAGTAGTTTCAGTTCTTTGTTGGTGAAATAAAAAAATCCTATCAGGAAAAAAATGAAGACTGCAGAGCTCAAGAACTCTGCTGCTTCCAGCTTGCCATCCAAGCCATGTCCCTCAGTGAGCATTTTCTGAACAGTAAGCAGTATAAAATTTAAATATCTGGCATTATTAACTAATTTTAATCTTCTTTGATTTACAAGAAAATCAAATAATCAAACATTTTATGAGGTTCAGGGCAAAAGTATGAGGCAAACTTAGGAGCATTCTTCTGACAGCTGAGAAAAATTCCAACCTCTGAAAAGAAACTGGTACTCTATTTTTTAATCAGTGATGAAAAATATATTTAACAAATCTAGACACATTCCCAAACTTTCCCCATAGTGAATGCAAAAAACAACTTTCTCTTTTGATATGGCTATGTTTTGTGTTTACAGCAGTTATAACGATGGTCTCCTTAGTATAGGTTCATAGGTTCATAGGTTGGTACTAGGCTATTGGTCCTAGGGCCTATACAAGCCTAGCCAAACAATTCCCCAGATATTTCTTCCCACAATATTTACTTCCCTGGACTCCTATCTAGCAGGGCAACTGACATGATCCCTGGGGTGAATTTCCTATCTCCCATCCAATCGTTAAGGTTCCTTTTGAAGAGGGCCAGGGAGCCATTCTGCTTGACATGTATGGGCAGTCTATTCCAGAATATGGGGAGTCTCTGGGTCAGGAACCTATCTCTCCAGCATGTTTTGTTCATTGTGATGACAAGGTTTAGATCCTTGGAGCGTGTGGCTCTGACGGATTTGGATTTCTTTAAGTGGAGCATGTCCAACAGCTCAGGGTTTGATATGGCCTTGTATGTTAAGCAGAGATTGCCTCTGAGTAGATGATATGCCACAGAGTATAGCTGGAGTTTATTTAGGTGGTCAGCATAGAGCATCGCCTTTAGGCCTCTGATTCTTTTAGTGAGGTATTTCTGCAGCCTTTCCAGTTGTTGCAGATGTCTTGTGAGATACATACCAAATGTGGCATTGTACTCTATGATGTCCACCTGTGTCCCTAAGTCTCTCATCACATTTTTGGTGTTTAGTGTACTGCCACCTATGTGGTAATTCAGGGGTACATGGTTTTTCCCAAAAGGGACAGCTATACATTTCTTGGCATTAAGCTTGAGCCCATGGCTCTGGCACCAAACATCTGTTTCTGTAAGGCCCTTTTGTAGAATATCCACACCATTTGGAGATTCAATAATGGCTCCCAGTTTGCAGTCATCTGTGAACTTTGTTAGCCAGAGTCCCTTAGTGTTGGCCTGTTCTTCAAAGAAGTAGATGCCAAACAAAAGCGGCCCCATGATTGAATCCTGAGGTCCTCCACTTGTCACTTGTCTGGAGCTGGATTTGGAGTTAGCTACTTTTACAGTCTGGGTTCTGTCAGTAAGCCAGTTGGCAATCCATCGAGTGATGTAGGGATTTATGCCCAGCTTAGTTAATCTATGATTCCAGAGAGGCGGATGGTGTCAAAGGCCTTGGTGAGGTCCAGATAGGCTGTGTAGACTGCCTTACCCTCGCCCACAGCTCTGGAGACTGATTCGAGGAAGACAATCAGGTTCAGGAGACAAGATCAACCCTTCACAAACCCAAACTGGGTGGGGTCCAGTGTTTGAAGGTTGCCAATGTCATTGTTTATAAGTTCCAGGATAATGTGTCCCATGCCCTTGCAGATCAGACTCATCAAACCGATGGGACAGTAGTTCTCGAGTTCCATGGTGGATCCCCCCTTGTGGACTGGGATAACTGTAGCTGTGCAACACTCAGTGGGCACAAAGCCTGAAGTGAGGCCATGATTAAACATGACACTTAGGTGAGGTGACAGTTAATTTTGTAGTTCATGTATACACAGCCCAGGATGCCATCTGGTCCCATGGATGCTGTATTCTTAACTTTGGAGAGTGTGGTTTCTACCTGTGTGGCTGTGATTACCGGAATTTGGCAATATTTTGGTATTGAGATAGGTCCTTTAGGAGGTGAGAGGGGGGGGTGAAGTTGGCACTAAATTGATCTGCCAAGATATTGGCAATATCCTTGGGATCAGTATATTTAATGCCATTCTGCTGTAGTTCAGAGTAGATCTGAGCATTGCCATTTAGATTCTTGACATAACTATAGAATGCCTTCTGGTTGTCTTTGGAATCTTTGGCAATTTTATTTTCGTAACTAGCTTTGGAGGATTTTATGGGGGTTCTCAGCTTCTTACTGAGGCTGGTAAGGGAGTTTTTTGCATCCTAGGATTTTCCTCTTTTCTGCAACAGTTTCTTCATTCTGTTGTATAGTTTGTTTATAGCAGGAGACTACCGGATTGGTTTCCTTTTTGGAGGAGAGCATCTTGGTTCTATTTGGGATGGCATGATTCATGCACAAGTGGATGTTCTCGCACAGTGCCTTAGTGTAGAATTTAGCAGTTGAACCTTCAGCTCACGTCTGCATGGGTGCCATAAAGTTTGTCACTTCTGACTTAAGTAGCATGAAGATGGTTTTGGAGAAGTTTTTTATGGAGATTTCCTTACTGGGGTTAGGGGTGGGATGTGGCTGTCAAGGATGATTAGCTTATGGTCAGATCTGACCAATGAGGGGGTGACCACTGGTGTGGAGCATCTATCTCCCATGTTGGTAATGACAGGTCTAGGATATCGGAGCCCCTGGTTAGACAATGGATTAGTTGATTCAGGGCGTTGGAATTTATGAATTCCAAGAACCGTTAGGAAAAGGTGTTGGTACCCGAGTAGTTTTCCCAATTAATGCAGGGTAGTTGAAATCACCCAGTATTAGGGTGTTTGGTTGTATCTTATTATTTTCCAGTATGTTTAGAAAGGTGTAGTGAGAATCTTGGGGCATGGTGGGGGATCTGTAGCAAGCTACAATTTGGATTGCAGTCTTACCTAGTGTTAGTTGCACGTGGAGAATTTCAGATGCATTGTGTTGTGCAACTAGCCTTGACGTGTGAATATCTTTGGTAAATATGGACACTCCTCCACCTTTAATGTTTTGGTAAGAGTTGTAGCCTGGTATTGCAGAGGTGTTGTCTGGAGTCTTGAACCAGGTCTCAGTTACTGCACAGATATCGAGTGCCTCGAGAGAGTGCATTTTGAGGTTTAGACTTTTAGCATTGAGTAGCATTACCATCAGATTTTGCATGCTTGTATCTGTTACAGTGGTGGTTTTGTCCTTTGAACATTGCCTAAAAAAGGCACTATAGGGGTGGCACACTTTACATACAGCTATATAAAAGTTAAATGAAAAATGCAGTAACCTGAAGCCTTTTTCTTCCCCTTGATGTATAATTTGATGTACTCTGAAAAAAAAAAAGACTGGTGCTCCATAACAGTACTAAACTCCATTAATAGCAGCCACCTTATATCACATTATTATTCCTGCATGATGTTTAACTGAGCACCACATATACTCAAGGACAAACCAGTCATCAGATTATCTATAATTAAAAAATGTGTTTATCTGGGGGGAGTGTCTGGGCTTGTCAAATAGTTCACTGCAATTTAAGGTATGTTGTAGGGCAAGATTTGCATGTTTATTGCATGAGTCTGTCTGCTTTGCTGCCACAGCACATGTACAAGATAAAGTAAACATGAAGAGTTACCACCTATCTTACTACTAGGTAACACAAGCGGAAACAGTACAGGGGTGCCTGAAGCTACTGAAGATTGGGAGTTGGAGGCAACAAAGGCAGTTAGTGGTCTAACAACTGCAATTTATTTATTTATTTTTCAAATGGTATATACTACCATAAAACAGAATTATTTACATGATGTGAATATGAGCTGTGTATATAATACCAATATGAATTGCATAAAGAATAAATGCACAGAAATTTTATGCAAAATTACAAATGAATGTTGAACCTCTTTGGTGTGTCATTATGTAGTAATAGCAGTACTGTTTATCTAGTATACCACTTCAGGCTATCCATTCCTTTAGCCCTATTTAAACCCTGAGAAAAGTAGAATGAAGTATCCACCAAGCACAAATAAATCGATGCTCAAAGGAAAAAATGCTTTAATAAGCACTGTAAAAAACACTCCAATACAAAGACCGGGTCTAGAAATACAAAAGCAATAACGTATCCACTATCACGTTTTCGTCGCCAACTTCATCAGTTAAACATCCATCTTTGAAAGTTAAATGCTTTTATATGTTTTTCAAATTACATCACAGTACTGAAAGCCAATCATGTTGGACCATTTACTAAGGTTAATTGTTGGAACTGATTGGTTCATACAGTCTTCACAAGCCAAGGTTAAAACCACATCTCTGAATAAAATAAATCCACACTTTAATTACAATAATAATTTAAAACTTCTTTAAAAGTTGATTAAAAACATTATTTTGTAACACCATTTAAAATAATTTAAAATGCTTTCTACATTAAATGTGAATGAAGCATGTGAATCTGGGTTTAAAAATGACACCATCTTGTGGCCATAGTGTATAATTACAACTGAACCAACAGCTGGTAATATAAAATCCTGAGAAGGGTATGTTTCTTGTAATTCGCAACAAAAGAACATATCAAAAAGTTTTTGAACATTGTTTTAGCTCTTTGTATTAGAGTTTTGCAGCTCTCAACTTCAATACTGGAGCTAATGATACCATGTCATTCAGCCCTAAGTTACGGTTAGCATCTAAAAAAAGTTGCCAATACAGTTCCTTGTATTCAATAAGTGTTTCCCACATCCCACCTCTTGGGTTAGTGGGGACAACTTCAAGTATAAAAAAAGAATAACCTGATGTGTTACATTTGGCTGAATGCTTGCTAAGTGCGTTTTTCTCATTCATCACCTTGACATCGTATAAGTGCTCATATATTCTCTGTCTGAGCTTTCTTTCGCTCTTCCCTACGTAGAAGCAGGGGCGGCTCGTGGCATAGGGCTGCCGGACTGCAGCCCCCTCAAAAAGAAAAAAAGAAAGAAAAAGAAATGAAAAATAAAAAAAAATATTTTTTTAAAATTCGCGGACTTCGCGCATGCACCGAGTCCCGGCTTATCGGTCTATGCGCATGCTCAAGGCAGCCCGGCCGTCCCCATAGGGGGACACAAGGAGCGTCTGTGCACTTTTACAGTGCACAGACCCGCCAGGATTATGGGACGCGTCCGGACTGCAGGAGGAGCAGCAGGGACTCGGGACAGTGCCTTAGGGATCTCGTCGGCGTCGGGAAGGAGCATGTGGATCTCGCGGGTCTTCAGTATTGCGCGGGAAGGATGTATGTACGGACGTTAACTCTGGATGTATTCAGGTAAGGTGCCTTTCAATTTACAATGTTTATTTTTCTTTTTATTTGTGTATGGTGCTTGTGCTTTACTGGAGTTTGTGTATGGTGCTTGTGCTTTACTGGAGTGTGTATGGTGCTTGTGCTTTACTGGAGTGTGTATGGTGCTTGTGCTTTACTGGAGTGTGTATGGTGCTTGTGCTTTACTGGAGTGTGTATGGTGCTTGTGCTTTACTGGAGTGTGTATGGTGCTTGTGCTTTACTGGAGTGTGTATGGTGCTTGTGCTTTACTGGAGTGTGTATGGTGCTTGTGCTTTACTGGAGTGTGTATGGTGCTTGTGCTTTACTGGAGTGTGTGTGTGTGTGTGTGTGTGTGTGTGTGTGTGTGTGTGTGTGTGTGTGTGTGTGTGTGTGTCTGTGTGTGTGTGTGTGTGAAAATGCCCCAGGTGCTTATGGTGGTGTGGTAGGGAATGCCTCAGGCTTGAACCCTGTACCCTGTATGCAGGTGTTAAAGACTTGAGTTCCCTACCCACCACCATTTGTAAAAAAATTTCAGATTTTTACCTCATATTTGATCTGATCTGTTCCTCATAATATCTGTGGTTTGTAAATGTTGCAATGCTTGATATTTGATGGTGTAGTAGTAGCATTGTTGCCTCACAGCTGCAGGTTCTTGGGTTTGATTCTTTGTGGGGTCTGTATCTTCTCCCTGTGTTTGTGTGGGTTTGCTTTTGTGCCCTCCCATGTTACAAAGACATGTCTGCATTATTTCTTCCTGGGCCTCCGCTGAAAATTTGTTTATTTGTTCCAAGTCAGACTGTCCTGATTAAAAAATGTTAAATAAAATTGATAGGCATTTGAATTTCAGACTTAAGGGTTTCTGAATGTTTAATTCCCTGCATATTTGATGGTGCAGTGGTAGTATTGTTGCCTCACAGCTATAGGTTTTCTGGTTTGATTCTTGGTTGGGGTGGCTTCTGTGTGGAGTCTGCATCTCCTGCCTGTGTTTGTGTGGATTTGCTCTGGTGCCCTGCCATTTTACAAAGATGTGTCTGCAGTTTTAATCCCTCGTCTCTGCTGAAAATTGTTTTGTTCTGTCCGCAGTAAATTTGACAGGCATTTGAATTTCAGACTTCAGGTTTCTGAATGTTTAATTCCTTGCAGATTTGATGGTGCAGTGGTAGTATTGTTGCCTCACAGCTATAGGTTTTCTGGTTTGATTCTTGGTTGGGGTGGCTTCTGTGTGAGTCTGCATCTCCTGCCTGTGTTTGTGTGGATTTGCTCTGGTGCCCTGCCATTTTACAAAGATGTGTCTGCAGTTTTAATCCCTGCGTCTCTGCTGAAAATTGTTTTTGTTCTGTCCGCAGTAAATTTGACAGGCATTTGAATTTCAGACTTCAGGTTTCTGAATGTTTAATTCTTTGCAGATTTGATGGTGCAGTGGTAGTATTGTTGCCTCACAGCTATAGGTTTTCTGGTTTGATTCTTGGTTGGGGTGGCTTCTGTGTGGAGTCTGCATCTCCTGCCTGTGTTTGTGTGGATTTGCTCTGGTGCCCTGCCATTTTACAAAGATGTGTCTGCAGTTTTAATCCCTCGTCTCTGCTGAAAATTGTTTTGTTCTGTCCGCAGTAAATTTGACAGGCATTTGAATTTCAGACTTCAGGTTTCTGAATGTTTAATTCCTTGCAGATTTGATGGTGCGGTGGTAGTATTGTTGCCTCACAGCTATAGGTTTTCTGGTTTGATTCTTGGTTGGGGTGGCTTCTGTTTGGAGTCTACATCTCCTGCCTGTGTTTGTGTGGATTTGCTCTGGTGCCCTGCCATTTTACAAAGATGTGTCTGCAGTTTTAATCCCTCGTCTCTGCTGAAAATTGTTTTGTTCTGTCCGCAGTAAAATTGACAGGCATTTGAATTTCAGACTTCAGGTTTCTGAATGTTTAATTCCTTGTATAATTGATGGTGCAGTGATAGTATTGTTACCTCACAACTATAGGTTTTCTGGTTTGATTCTTGGTTGGGGTGGCTTCTGTCTGCATCTCCTCCCTGTATTTGTGTGGATTTGCTCTGGTGCCCTGCCATTTTGCAAAGACGTGTCTGCAGTATTAATCCCTGCATCTCTGCTGAAAATTGTTTTGTTCTGTCCATGATAAAATTGACAGGCATTTGAATTTCAGACTTCAGGTTTCTGAATGTTTGATTCCTTGCAGATTTGATGGTGCAGTGGTAGTATTGTTGCCTCACAGCTATAGGTTTTCTGGTTTGATTCTTGGTTGGGGTGGCTTCTGTGTGGAGTCTGCATCTCCTCCATGTGTTTGTGTGGATTTGCTCTGGTGCCCTGCCATTTTACAAAGACGTGTCTGCAGTTTTAATCCCTGCTGAAAATTGGTTTTGTTCTGTCCGCAGTAAAATTGACAGGCATTTGAATTTCAGACTTCAGGTTTCTGAATGTTTAATTCCTTGCATAATTGATGGTGCGGTGGTAGTATTGTTGCCTCACAGCTATAGGTTTTCTGGTTTGATTCTTGGTTGGGGTGGCTTCTGTTTGGAGTCTGCATCTCCTGCCTGTGTTTGTGTGGATTTGCTCTGATGCCCTGCCATTTTACAAAGGCGTGTCTGCAGTATTAATCCCTCGTCTCTGCTGAAAATTGTTTTGTTCTGTCCGCAGTAGAATTGACCGGCATTTGAATTTCAAACTTCATGTTCTTCAGAATACATAGTAGCACAACCTTTTTTCTAGCAATTTTCTAAGTTTATAAGATGAATATTTTAAATTTGTCCCTATTTTTGGGACTGTATTCCCCATTATTGGCTTCGTCCAGGTTTTGTGCTAAGGTTGACAGCTATGGCAAGAACTGAATTCACTGAATATGGACTGTAGAATTGTGCATATTTACTGATAAAGGTGCACTGTAGAATTGTGCATATTTACTGATAATGGTGGACTGTAGAATTGTGCATATTTACTAATAATGGTGGACTGTGGAATTGTGCATATTTACTAATAATGGTGGACTGTAGAATTGTGTATATTTACTAATAATGGTGGACTGTGGAAGTCTGAGTAGACTTTTTATGATAAATGTTCTCAACTGGGCAGTTTTGCCATTATGGGTGCATATGTTTTGTTTCATTGCTTACTGGAAAAATGTTCAAAACAAATTTAAAACACCCTCTAACAAGTGTACTGTATTGTACAAGGAATATAATTTTTAGTACAATGAGGAAGGTGTATCAAAGAGCACATGTATGTTTCATATGCAAGGGGCCTATGATTCGAAAACAGCCCAAAATTAATCTTTATCTGCCACTGGCAAAATGTATTTTCTTTGAATGTGGGTTTCAATGCTGTTTCAATGAATGTGAGTTTCAAGGGCAGAGAAGTTTTAATGCTAAGTTTTCATTGTGAGACTGCATTGCTTTGTTTAACAGATTACTTAATGTTTGTGCTGTAAAATACAAAATAAAACTTTCAAATGAAGTCCAATCATTGAAGTAAAGCAGTATGCACATTAGTGTTTATGGTAAATGGAGTGAAATAGCCAAGTAATGGTTAATTGGAATGGCTGCAGAGGCTCCAGTTCAACCATTATTTTGTCAGGGGAAGGGCAGCAAACTCAGACAGGCCCAGCTGAACTATACCTCCCAACTGTCCAGATTTTCAAAGAATGAATAGATTTTTGCTTCTTATTTTTGGTTTGTTGTTCATAAAATTTGTAGTTTTAATTCCTAAATGATTTGCCAGAAGTCACTAAATAATAAGTTTCAGACTTCATAACCTTCATAAAATGCATGTTAAAGTAAGAGCCGTTCTATCAACTGTCTCAATTTATACAAGAGCAATTTTAGTACTGTTTATATGTGCCCCAATATATTTGGCCTTGTTCAGATTTACTGCATTAACAGGTTGAGAGGTACATGCAAATAAATTGCTTTATAGAATTAGGCATAGCCAACCTCTCAACTGTCCCCAATTTTTGGCTCAAAATGTTGCTCTTCCCCTAATAATCCCTCCATAAAATAGCAATTTTGGAAGAAAACATGGAGGGTTTACAATTAAGAAATAACTGTAATAATCAAAGTTATAGATTACTTGAAATGCATGTAGATTCTTTTATTTTGTCAGCTGCTCAAGGTAGCAGTACTAATATTAAAGTGTCCCTTCTTTGACAGGTAGAAGCTGTATTGTGTGTCTATTTTATATTTTTGCATCACATTTTGGTCCATTTTCATAAAATTGTGTTTTTGGCAAATTAGTGACAAATCACTAAAGACTGAAGTTAGAAAATGACAGACATTTGAGTTTCAGATTTTATACCCTTCAGAAAATTCATACTAATGCAAGACCTATTCTATTATCTTTCTAAGTTTATTAGAGCAATATTTAAAAATTGTCCTTCTTGTTGTGCCTTTGTCCCACTTCTGTGTATGGCTTTGTCCAGATTTCTTGCTCTTGAAGTTGAGAGGTATGACAAATGTGTCAGGGCCATCACAGTCAGCCAGAGAGATTTCAAATTGTGACATGCTTGTTGCACCCCACTCCCCATGTAGTGACTCTGGATGTGTCCAAGCAAGGCAAGGAGTAGTTGTATCTACCTTGGATGGGGAGGACACACTGCATAAGTACTACAGTGGCTTTTCATCTGTCCTTGATTTTGCAGAATGGTCTGGTTTCTGTCATATTTTTGTACTGTTGATTTATGCTTATTACTCAAAGTGCCTGTTGCTCTGTGTTTAAGTAGCAATGCTTTAATGACCATAAGGTAAGCTTGTCTGACATCGTAAGATGCAAGTAAGCTTTAATAAGCATACTGTTAAAGAATTGCCAACATTGAAAGCCTTTCTGTTGTTGCCATGCAGAGAATACTTGACTAGATAATGTATAAGCCTTGGGTATTAAAGGACAGGATTCCATTATTTTAAAAGCTCATTACACTTGTTGGAGACTTCCAGTCATCTCTACAGGCTTTACCCGTAAACTAAACAGAATGCCAATCATGTGTGGTCCATAACCTGTACAGTAATCCTTTAAGCAATGTATCTTGAGCTTGTTTCTTGTTTGCTTTTCATTTTTACTTTTATCATGTTTTCCCCATGAAGCGTTGTCAGGCAGCAGGTCTTTTTGGATAAGAAACATTTTTACAAGTGGGGGCATCACATAGATTTCTACTTTCAGCATGTTGCTTGGTACTTTAATAAAGCTGAATATATTATAATTAGAACTGCAGTGCAAGGAGAAGTAGTTTGAGTTGAGTGCTTCTGGTTTTCTTATACTTGATTTTGACTGGCATTCCAGTAATGTATTTAAAAAGTAATTTATTTTTTCATGCCTCACAACCTTTTGTTTCCATCTAGATATTAAGTAAGCTGTCATGCAGCCAATGCATTGAAATATTTTTATTCTTCTACACTTATTTTTGTCTTGATTGGACTTTCATAATGATGGTTTGCCACCCAGGGCAGCGTATTTAATTAAAGTTAGTTTTTTTGTGGTTTTGTGCATAGCTCCTCCCCTTTATGGTTGACCACACCCCTTCCCTTTGACCCCGCCCATTCAGCGTCTCCTGCAGCCCCCCTGTGATTTGAAGTCACCAGCCGCCACTGCGTAGAAGGAGGGACATTTTTTACAAACAGCCAGATATATGATGCCTTTGGTGTCACAGTTAGCAAATGTATTCAATTGCAAAGTCATATTTCTTGCTTCTAAAAAAATTGTTTCACCACAATGCAAATGTGTGCAGTATTTACATCTCCCACATTTGTATAATCCTTTCTTGGTTCTATTGCTACTGTTCTGTGTGTTGACATTTGTCCTTCCTTCCAAGTAGTTTTTGATGCTCTTCCCTTTCCGATAGACATGGGACAACTCTTTATCGAAAATATGTTCAAGGTCTGAAAATTTGAAAAACTATGCCATTCCCTTGAAAAATGTTCCTAACAAAGGCTGATTGTTCATTGAAGGTTGTAATTAACCCTGTTTCTTTTGCCCCAAAATTACTTGCTTGTCCTTTATTGTGGGTTAATTGTTCTTCTTCACCTAAAATAGGTGCAAATACATCTGTTCTTTTTGTGTTGACTTCTTCTAGTATTTTGTTGAACGTTTCCAAAGGATACCCTCTCTGGGTAAAAAGGCCCCTTAAGAAGTTGGTTTCTTCAGAGAAGACTTTGTTGTCTGAAGTCATTCTGCTAGATCTGACCAATTGACCCTTTATTACCCCTTTCTTCTGGTGGGGGGGTGGTGGGGGGGGTGTGGCAACTGGTGTAATGCAGATAAGAATTGGAGAAGGTTTCTTTTCTGAAAATCCTTGATGTAAATTTCCCTTCCCTTTTCTCTATGTGGACATCTAGATATTTCAGTTCTTGTTCATCAAAGTTACCAGTAAAAGCCAAAAAGGTCGTAGTATTGTTTACGTGTATTAAAAGATTGTTGAAATTTTCTCTACTACCCTTCCAAAAGAAACACAGATCATCTAAGAACCTAGTATAAAGGGAGCATTCCTTAAATAGGGGGTTTCCGATGAGAAAATTTTCTTCCCAAAAGGCCATGATGATATTTGCGTAGGCTGGTGCACAGTGTGCACCCATTGCAACGCCCTTTCTTGTTTGAAGTACTCCCTTGGAAATAGATGAAATTGTTTTTGAGAACTATTTCCATCAATGTCAAAATGTTCGTGAAGTCAATGTGTGTCAGTTTTTTGCTTTCTATTAATTTCTCCTCAAACCAAGATGAACCCAGGTCATGTGGAATACAACCAAATAGGTCTATAACGTCCATGGTTCGAAGAAGTGTTCTCACTGTATAGGGTAGGTTTGATTCTTCTCAACAGGTCCCAAGAGTCTTTTAAAATGTTTTCACATCCATCAAGGACATGTTTAATCTTGTGATCAACATATTTTGCTAATGGAGCTGTTATAGAACCCTCCGCTGACACTATCGGTCTAAGGGGGGGGTTGCAGGCGGTTTTATGGACTTTTGGTATTCCCAAAATACAGGGTATTTTCGGTTTGTCCACTACCAAGCATTTATGCGTGTCTTGATCTATTGAACCCTGCATTAGCATGTCATAAAGTAAAGCCTGGATCTTTCTATAGGCTATGTTCACTTCATTGATAGACACTCTAGTGTATTTGTCTGGATCATTTAGTAAATCCAACATTTTCCCTTCATATTGGATAGTTTCCATGACCACGACCCCTCCTCCCTTGTCAGGTTTCATAACTCTCAGATTGTGGTTGTCACTAATAGCTCTTAAGGTGTTTTTCTCTTCCGTTGTTAAATTGGAGTGAAAGGTTTTGTTGTCAGGTGGGATCTAATTTCATGTTCTACCTTAAGCTCAAAGTTCTTAAGTTGGGGGTGTGTGGGAGGGTTGAATGTGCTTTTCCGCTTCAAGACCTGTCTATCATAGTCTACAGTTTTGTCCTTGAAAAACAGCTCCAAATTCTTTTTCCGGATAAACAACTTGATGTCTATCAGAAGTTTAAAGATGTCCGTTTTTTGTGTGGGAACAAAAGTGAAGCCTTTAGAAAATAAATCGAACCAACTCTTGTTGATGCTGACACTAGAATAATTGTAAATGTATTTAAACCCTGTAAGAGAAGCATGCTTTCACTGTATATACACTCAAAAGCATACTACACAGAACAGTGCATACACACACACACACACACACACACACACACACACACACACACACAGACACACACGCACACACGCACAGACGCACACGCAAACACACGCACACACGCACACGCACATACACACACACACACACACACACACACACACACACACACACACACACACACACACACACACACACACACACACACACACACACACACACACACACACACACACACACACACAAGCACCTCTACCTAAGGGCAATTAAGAGGATCACTAGTTTATGTAATAGTTTGACATTGTCAGCTGAAAAAAATCCAGAGACCTCATCAAAAACCTGCCTGAAGAAGGAAAGAGCATGCAGACTCCATGCATAAGGTACACCATGTGGAAACTAAACCTGAAACCAGGAAGCAGCTCCACCCACTGCACTACTGTGCCACCCCTCCCCCAAGTCATCATGAAAATCCTTGTGGACACGTTCTTTTGGATTCACCTTCCTGATTGTTTTAAATTACATTTCGTGTTTAATACAGAAATATTTATGAGTGTCTTATTAATATGTTTTTCAGTAAGAAGTGAAACAAAATGTATTAACCTGTATTGACAAAAGTACTAATTTCAGAACATTTCAACCATAAAAAGCCACTCAAACGTCTATTATTACAGCTCACCAATATCCATACTGATCAATAACAACCAGTTAGACTGTATACACATCACATACCTGATTGTGATAACAATGGCCATTGTAAAGTATTTCAGTACTAGTCCTGCAAAGACAGACTAATGACTGTTCAACTTTATTAACTCAACACAGTCATTTTTATCCATAGACACCTCCAAATCCAGCAATTATAGCTACATTGTTGACAATGATAGTAAGTAAAGTAACATATTTCAAGTTTGTTTCACACAGACACACATTATCCATGCTCAAGTATTCCAACTTAATTCATACACACAAGCACACTATTCCTGCAAAGTCAGATTAAAAACTCTTTAAAAATAAACAGATAAGAGCAATGGTACTTTCATCTATAGGCAGCCCCCCACCCAACCAGTAATTATAGCCACTTTGTTGACTGTGTACACCACTTATTGTTATTATAAAATAAGTTATATGTACTTTATTGCTAGCTTTGGATGAATTATATGAAGTTATATAGATAACTAGCATCACACCAAGAAACCCGCACATGTGCAGCTCAGATTAAGTAGATTAAGAGTATTTATGAAGATTAAGAGTACTTATGATGACAGCATAAAAATATTAACCACTTGATAACATATGCTAAGTAAATTTATGTAATCTCTGCAGAAGTAATAGTATTCTAAAAAATACCACATTAATGAGAGTTATTACTAATGCCGATGTTGCTGCTGGCAAATTACTCTGCATTTCAGTGCTTCATCTACAAATGTGCTGCCTGCAGTCCTTGAAGAATAAGTGGTCTAAGCTGCACTAAAACCTGATGTGTTGATGATATTGCCATAACATTTCCTGAAATAGATCAGCTATGCAAGAGGGAATGAAGAGTAAAAGGGTGCAGGAACAGATGTGCAATGCATGGCTAACAGTCTGGGACAGTTTGGTTAACCACCATCCAACTTCTACTCATGAAATACAAAAAAAAAAACACAATCCAAAATGAGAAATTAATGTTGACAAAGAAAAAGATGGTAAAACTGAACCGTTTATTCCCCAAGTTCTGGTACCTCGACTATTCGCCTTATGTGGAACGCAAGAATAAATATGTAAATATGTGTATATATAAAAATGCTTTTAAGAAGCATTTGAAAAAATACATATGTATATAAAAACATATAAGTAAAATATGCATACAGTTAAAAATTCAATAGGAACAAATGAATACATTTCATGTGCATATACATATAACAGGTATGAAGGCCATTTAAAAAAATGCGTTTATGTGTTTATAATACATATTTTAGGGTATTGACATTTGCACAATCAATTTTATATGTATTTTTATATGTATTTTTATATTTTGATATTTATATTGTTTTGTGCTGAAACATTTATGTGTAGTGTTTCAGACTTCTGTTCCAGAAGACTGTTTCAGACTTGGGAGTGGTTTTCACTAATCCAGGAAGTGATGTCATGTAAGATTTCCTATTATTTAAAACAGTTTACTTCCTTAATTTCCTTGTATCTGATGAAGTTCCTGCTTTTATTTTTGGAACGAAAGTGCTTATGCCTTCTTGTTTGTCTGAATAAAGAAAGCATCCTTGTACTGAATTGTACTGAACTGGGCATGTTGGCTTGATTTAAAGCACACATTTGAATATTTCAGGACTCACTGGCTCATTGTCTGCATACCGCTTTGCGACGATTTTCTTGGTGGTTTGTGCATTTTTTCATCTTTTACTAGTATTCTGGATTGTCAAAGCAGATGGGGGTGGAGCAACACAACCCTGGACTGGATTCCAATCATGAAAATGAATCTACGCAAATTCGAAGCAGTTTGGGTGAGCTTACTGTTCTCATCCAACAGCTCAATCAACGGAAGGAACACCTGGAGCAATTTTCACTTTTGCAGAGGTCACTTTACCCTTTTCCAAGTACATCTACACAATGTACATCTATTGAGGGCATCGGAATCCTGAATATTAACATCAACAGCATTTTGCCAGCACATCTGCGTTCTGGACCTTCATTAAACACCATAGGGGCCATTGTGAATGCAAATGGGACTGCAACAAGCACTATCTCTAATAATGTAAGTGTTAACAAACATAATCTGTCTGAATGGTTTAAAAGTAATTCATGTTTTAATTAGAACTGGAGTACAGTGACTGAGTCTCTTAATGACCGGCTTTCTGGTTTAGATCATATTTTACTGAAAATTAAAAAATTACAGATGGACAATGTGTACTTTAGTGAGTGCATTAAGTTAAAAATAGTTCCTAAAGGCCTGTGTGTCTGGCGTTTCCTGAATGGACTAGTTGCTAATTCTGGTTTCCACAATGAACTTTTGGCCTTTTTTGATAGATGGGGTCTAGAATACATGGAAATGGTGATAAAACATAATGAAATGAGTATTGTTGAACTGAGTCAGGAAGTAAAGACTTTGGATGAACTTATTACTAATGACCCTGGGTTCAGCACTAAAAGGTTTGACTACAACAGGATTTTCAGTTCTATCGATGAACAAATGACTGTTATCAAAAACAGAATAATTAAAAAGCTCATCAGGGATGAGAGGGACTATGAAAACCATGTGGCTTACCCAACCCCACCCCCTCACAAGAATGGCATCTAAAGAAACACCCACATCAAAACAATGAAGTTGCATCTAACATGTACATTGAAATTGAATCAATGGCTGAACATTTTTTAGGGGAAGAAAACTTTCCCCAGTTAAGACAGTCAGAACGCCTCATGAATCAGCGGGGGGGGGGGGGTACGAACTTTCAGAACAATCATTTTCAAGCCCCTGCACAGAGAGGCAATGGCCGAGTGAACAGGGGAAACAACTGTCGTCCATGGAGGGGGAGGAGACAATACAGACTGATATTTCATCACAGTCTATACCTGACATTGTTCGAGGGCAAAGTGTCCCATTTTTACATATTGACCTCAACAGTACTGGAGACCTTAAATTTTACAATTATACTGACATTTCCTTGAATGTAACTACTTGTGACCTCTTGGCAAAAGGTTTTATGTTTGTTCCTAGTCAATACTTAAACACAGTAAATACACTGGTGATTTAAAACTTTATGTGAGGAAATTAATTTACAGGTTTTGTTTTAAGGGGTAGAAGAGTTACGTCAACCACTCAAGGTATCCAGTTCTTACTATCCCCCACCCATCCTATTTTAGCATCCTTTGAGAGAGTTTGTGAACTCGATATTAGAAATCTGGGTAACAGGTTTAGAAACAATAATTTCAGTAGTAATTTAGCTAAGAAGAGAGAGATGAGCTTAATTGTTTAAAAAAACTATATGGCATCAGAATAATGAAACCAGATAAAGGGGGTGGGGTTGTCATTATGAGAACTGATGACTATATCAAAAAAATGAAATCTATCTTGGAGACACATACTTACTGTGAAAGTTCCTTAAATGAGTTAAATGGCACATACAATAGAATAAGGGGGTACATCCAGGACTTATTCTTAGATGGTCTCATTTCAATCCACAAACTACTCTAAAAGACAATGGAATTTCCAATTACACCCACAATTTTTGGTTTACCAAAACTCCATAAAAACATTCAACAACCATCCATGTGTCCCATTGTTGATGCCCGGGGATCAATCACACACCCCTTAGCCAAATTTCTGGATACTGAACTGAAGAAGTTACTTTTGGATGAACCCTACTTATGTATTTTTTCCTGGGACTTCTTTAGGAAAATCAATAACACTTGTTTTAGGTCCGACTTTTTATTTATTACAATTGATGTAGTAGATTTATATTCTGTCATCCCACATTTCATCTGGGAGGAATGGTTTTGTGATTATTTGTTTTCTAAGGGAATACCCCAGGACAAAATCAATATGTATGAACAGATTTTGGATATGATGCTAAGAAGCAACTTTATCTTGTTTGACAATCAATATTATTTACAAACACAAGGGGTTGCCATGGGTTCAGCATGTGGGGAGCTGTACACCAATATTGTCATGTTGGAATGGGAAAAACGTACGTTGAAACAATCAACATATCTCCGGTTCTGTCATACTTAGATGAGGTATTTGGATGACATGTTTATTTTATGGGAAGGCCCTAGAGACCAAATTGTTGAATTCATTAACTATATTAACAGCTCCACCTCCTTTTTGAGGTTCACATATAGTGTTAATGCATGCGAAATTTCCTATCTTGATGTTCTGTTAAAGAAAGATCTGGAACAACAGAGATTTGTGGCTGAAATTTTCAGAAAAAACCTATTCCAATAGTTTTCTGAATTTCGACAGCTGCCACCCATTCACTCAGAAACATGCAGTTATTAAGGGGCAATTTGTGCGTGCAGAATGAATGGTGACAACTTGGTTATGTTTCACCAGAGAATGCCTTAACTTGAAGGAAATATTCTTGAGAAGAGGTTATCCCCCAATTTAATTGGCAACATCATGAAGGAGGTTAGTGAGAAAAGACAATGTGGGTACTTTGCACCAATTTTGGGCACCCCTAACACTGACCGGGTTTAACATAACTGAAACAGTCATGGACACTGTTATGAATGACCAAACAATTGCCCATAACCAGGAAATATATAGGGGACACCATTCCTCTGGGTCTGAAGTAACTAATTATCATACGAGTTTTTCAACTGTCTTCTCAAATTATGCATACACTATTAAAGATATTCTGTGTATGAATTGGAATTTGTTGAGTAGTGACAGAGAATTTTTTTAAATCTTAGGAGAAAATCCTGTGTGTGTTTTCAAGAAGGCCCCTAACTTGAAGAATATTTTTGAAAATAATAATGATGGAATCTATAGGAAGGATCAGATGATTAAGTGCAGGGCATGTAAATTTTGCCCTTTCATTTTGGAAGACAGTGAATCTGAAATTAATAGAATAAAAATAAAAATACCTGAACAGTGTAGTTGTTTAACTGAAAGAGTGGTCCACTGTGCTTTATTTTCCTTTTGCCCATGTTTTTATGTGGGGAAGATGGAACGTAAGCTTAAAAATAGGATCAGCGAGCACCTTAGGAATATAAAGGATGCTAGTGAAGTGAATGCACTTGCTAGACACATTAGTGAGTACAACAATCACCAGTTCAAATTTGTAGTACTTGAAGTCCCAAAAAGAGGGTGGCCACAGTGGTGCAGTGGTTAGCATTGCTGCCTCACAGCAAGAGGCTTTCCAGTTTGATCCTCGGCTGGGGTGCCTTCTGTGTGGAGTCTGTATGTCCTCCCTGTGGTCGCGTAGGTTTCCTCTGGGTGCTCTGGTTTCCTCCCACATCCCAAAGACATGCTGTAGGTGGATTGGACACTCTAAATTGGCCCTAGGTGTGAGTGTGTGCATGCGTGTACTTCTGTGGAAGGTTGGGCGCTCGGCTGGCAACTCGACAGTGTAAAACTCCACTGCCAATCATGAGCGGACAGGTGATCCGCTGTGGTGACCCCTAACCAGGAAAAGCCGAAAGAAGAAGAAGAAGTCCAAAAAAGACATAATAGGGGGGCAGCCTGGCCATATTTACTCAAAAAAGCTGAGTTTCTATGGCAATTGCGACTTGATGCCACTCACTGGCCAGGCTTAAATGACAGCTTTTCCATAAGCAGTCTGCTTAAATTGGGGGCTCTTGACAGGTGAAACATTCCCTTTAGATATGGATATGGTGCAAAAATGTTTTTTTTTTGTTTGTTTTTTAAATGGACTTCATAACTGTTATATGTATATGTACATGAAATGTATTAATTTGTTCCTAATGGATTTTTAACTGTATGCATATTTTACTTATATGTTGTTATATACATACATATTTTTTCTAAAGCATCTTAAAAGCATTTTTATATATACACATATTTACATATTTATTCTTGTGTTTATAATGCATATTTTAAGGTGTTGACATTTGCACAATCTGTTTTTATATGCATTTTTATATGTATTTTTATATATTTGTATATTTTGATATTTATACTGTTTTGTGCTGAAACATTTATGTGTAGTGTTTCAGACTTCTGTTCCAAAAGACTGTTTCAGACTTGGGAGTGGTGTTCACTAATCCAGGAAGTGATGTCATGTAAGATTTATTATTTAAAACAGTTTACTTCCTTAATTTCCTTGTATGTGATGAAGTTCCTGCTTGTATGTTTGGAACGAAAGCGTGTATACCTTCTTGTTTATCTGAATAAAGAAAGCATCCTTGTACTGAATTGTACTGAACTGGATGTGTTGGCTTGATTTAAAGCACACATTGGAATATTTCAGGGCTCATAGGCTCTCATTGTCTGCATACTGCTTGTGTGACATTTTTCTTGGTGGTTTGTGCATTTTTTTGTCTTTTACTGGCATTTAGAGAGGTGGTTTTGAAGCATCCAGTTCTCAGCAGTTGAGAAGATGATCTGAGTTTTTGTTTGGAGTTCTGCGTATTGTACTATCTTAGTGTTAGGAATGGCTGCATGGAAATCATTAATAAATATATTAAAAAGCATTGGACCAAGTATGGATCCCTGGGGTACCCCGGTCAGTGTAGGTAGGAAGGCTGAGGTGCCAGTTTGCCATTTCACTGCCTGAGATCTGTCAGAGAGGTAGCTGTTGAACCAGGTTAGGGCATTTTGAGAGAGATTAAGATTGGAAAGGTGGTTCAGGAGGTGGGAATGGGAGACTGTGTCAAACACCTTGGAGAGATCTAGAAGGACTGTGGTTGCAATCTCTCCAAAGTCACAGGCATGGTTTACTATGTCTAGTAAAGGGAGAAGAGCACTTATTGTACTATGGCCAGGAGAGAAACCATGTTGTGTAGGGGTAAGGAGTTGGTTATTGGTAAGGAAAGGCATGAGCTGGAGGTGGATGCATTTTTCACAAATTTTTGAGATTGGGGAGAGAATGTCTATATGTCGGAAATTTAAGATGTTATTATTTTGCCTCCTTTGTGGAGGGGTAGGATAAAGGCAGCATGCCACAGTTTGGGGACATAAGATTCCTGTATGGATCTATTAATGAGAATGCTAATGGGGATGGTGATACCATCAGCTGCAAGCTTTAGAAAGAGTGAGGAGATATTGTCAGGGGCGTTGGAGCATGTCATAAGTTTAGAGAGAAGTTTTTTTATGTATGAGGTGGAGATGGGTTTGAGTTGGAATATGAAAGGATTGTTAGGGATGGAAGGTTGGGTAGAGGTTACAGAAGAGGTTGTTTTTGTTGAGAGGAGGGGTTGTGATTTGGGAAGGTCTTGGTGAGTTCTGCTATAGAGTTGGTAAAGAAGGAGTTGAATAGAGTGGCTATTTCTGGGTTAGTTTTGCTGGTGTCAGGGCAGGATTGTTTTTGGTATTTGGGTTCAGAAGAGAGTTGATAAAGTTCCAGAATTGTATGGGGTTTTTGGAATGATTAGACTGGAGTTTAGTATAGTAGGATTTTTTATCTTTTACAATTTGTTTTTTGGCTAGGTTGCAGAGTTGCTTATATTTAAGAAGGGTGTCAGGGTGCTTATTGTGATCGCAA